>NC_064411.1:29142500-29442500 GCF_023375975.1 Astyanax mexicanus
AATATAAAAAAGTTTATTATATTTATATAGATTTTTATTAGCTTGTGGAGTGTGTGAACCCAAAATAATTCATGTTTTATATTCTTAACTTCAATAAGTTTATTAATATACATCCATTATTGCATTTCAGCCCTGCAACACAGTCCAACAAAAAGTTTGGACAGTAAAACAGGTGCTATTTTAACCCATTCAAACATATCATAAGGTGTGGTATAGCATAGGGCTATCATTGTCTGATTTTTCATTTTTCTCTATATGATCCGGATCAGTTGATGAGTTTGTTTATTTGGAGCGTTTCTCATTCTGTTTGGTTTGGTTTCACACAGGCATAAACCTAAGTTCACCGAAAAAAAAAAAAATAAAATAAAATAAATAAATAAATAAATAAATAAACCACGTAAGCCCATCTTCTCTCTGATTGGTCAGAGCTGTCTGGCATGGGAACAAGAAAGTAAGTATAGAGCATATATCTCTGCAGTTTAAAGCTGAAAAATTTATTGTGTGTGCAGTGAACGCTGCACATACCACACTCTTAGTGTGTAAACAGCATGGAGCAGCAGAGACAGTGTTTGTTCATGACTGTGGTAATTAGCGTTATCTGGTTATCATATATCAGATTAAACTGCGCCTTATCAGCAGTTTAATCTGATATACAGGAGTATATTTGATAGCTGTGTCAGATCGAGACCAGATCATGTTCTCACCACAAGCGAACCACTCCAGAGTACTGTTTTCACACCTGCTCAATTAAGCGTACAAACAAACCAGAGTCCGTATGGACCAAATAGTGCTGGTGTGAAAACGCCATAAGATCTTTTAAGATGCCCTTTGCTACATTAATGCTGCATCACACAAATATACTGAAACGTCTTCATACCATGACTCAACAGACTCTGCCTTTTGGACTTGTTGCTGATAACAGTCTGGATGGTCCTTTGCATCCATTTCTTCCAGAAAAGACCTGAAATTCTAATTTGTTTGACCACAATACACATTTCCACTTGCCTTCAATACAAACATGGTTCTATTTTACACAGTAAACTTCCCATGATATTTGTGAATTTTACTCCCATTTTATCCGTGTGCTTTTATCAGCTATTGTTGAATAAGGGTTCTTTATTGGACATCGCGGAAAATTCCTCCTGATTCCTTGAATGGTTTAATGATATTATGGACTGTAAAAGAAAAAAATTTTGCAAATCCCTTCCTATCTTTCTCTGAGGAACATTGTTTTTGATCATTTTTATCATTTTATCACACATTTGTTACAAACTGGAGATTCTGTTTCCATCTGTATTCCTCAAAGACTCTTTCCACGCCTTTCGTGGATACTACTTTTATATTAAATCATGATTACAGTAACCAGTGACATCACCTGTTTTTATCTCATTACTAGCCCTAAATTGCCTCCGTCCCAACTTTTTTTGTAAGGCCTGAAATGTAGAAATGGACATATATTAATTTTTTACATGAAATATCTCAGGCTCATACAGTCTGCAATAAAAAAATCTGATTTGAGCAACAGCTCTGGAAAAGAAATAAGAAACCATTTCAGTTTCTGAATCAGTTTCTCTGATTTTGCTATTTATAAGTTTATGTTTGAGTAAAATGAACATTGCTGTTTTATTTTATAAACTACAGATTATTTCTTACAAAAATTCCAAATAAAATTTTTTTCGAGCCTTTATTTGCAGAAAATGAAAAATAAAAAGACGCAGAGCTTTCAGACCTCAAATAACGCAAATAAAACAAGTTCATATTCATAAAGTTTTAAGAGTTCACAAATCAATATTTAGTGGAATAACCCTGCTTTTAATTACAGTTTTTATGCATCTTGGCATCATGTTCTCCTCCACCAGTCTTACACACTGCTTTTGGATAACTTTATGGCTTTTACTCCTGGTGCAACAATTCAAGCAGTTCAGTTTGGTTTGATGGCTTGTGATCATCCATCTTCCTCTTGATTATATTCCAGAGATTTTCAGTTTGGCAAAATCAAAGAAACTTATCATTTTTAAGTGCTCTCTTTTTTTTCAGAGCTGTATGTATATGAATGTGCTTTACTGAATTTAATGATGTTTTCTTTTATTTTTCTATTAACCTGTAAGGTCATTGGTTTTGTTTGTCACGCAGTAGCAGTATCTCATAGGGAACACACCATTCTTCTCAATGTCCTGGAAATCAGAAACTACACACACACACACACACACACACACACACACACACACAACAAACACACAGTCAAACATTTAGCTTCAAATATAATAGAACTTAAAATAGAATGTGTCTTTGTGTGTCTTTATATATCAAATCGAATTTATATATAAATACAAAGCCTGGCCAAAAAAAAACAGATTTAAATAACTTTAAATAAGTAAGAGCCTCCTATTGTATAATTACTGCATGGGTGATTATGTTTCAGCTGGAAACAAGTCTAACTGATGCAGTGAGTAGCTTCTCATTTGTTAAACAACCATGTAGAGTACAGACACATCCTGTGGTCACGGAAATATGTTAATCTGTTTCAGAAAGGGTCAAATTATTGTTGTGCATCAAGCTGAAAAAACATCGTATGTTAGATTTAGCTACTACGACTAAAATCAGGTTAAAAACTGTCATTATGTTATAGTGCACTAAAGTGTTCTTGTAGCCACATTATTATCAGTATATTTAAAGAGTGATAAAATGGAACAACTGTTTTGTACTAATTATACTCTTATTGTATAAAAATAGTACAAAAGTCTTACTTAAATTGTGCTAAGTGTACTTAACACTACTGAAATGGAACTAACGTTTTACATATACTTATGTAATATTTAAACATACTATTTCATGTACAGTATGTAAACCCATATTTTAATTAAGCTTACAGTAAAATTATATTTAATACATTTAATGAGTATCACAACTGTATCACTATTATACACCAGGTATATTAGGACTAAGTACTAAGAATTGATGTCAAATATATATTCGCATTAGAGTACAAATATGTAAGTAGCACACTTCTAGTATACTTTATTGGGTATAAAAATATATTTTAATATACTGTACAACATTTTTTAGTGTGTTACAAACTTTTTTTTTTAAATTAGTAATAGTAATTTAATTTACTTTTTTAAAAAGTTATGTGATACGTTGTATTTTAAGTGAACTACTGTAACAGATGTTCAGCTGTTTTTAACACACTTTGCTTAAAATGTACAAAAGTATATTTGGAAATAAGTATGCTGCAAGATATATATATATATATATATATTTGAAAATTAATTAAACACTGGATTAAAATAAATCTTGTGACATTGCAGATTATCGGATCGATGCCACAGTGAATAAGTGCCGCAATTAAATATAAATGGTGTCCAACCAAATATTAGAGTGTGTGACCTTTTTTATTGGCAAGGCAGTGTATATATGTATTTGTGTGTGTGTGTGTGTGTGTGTGTGTGTGTATGTAGTTACTGTTGTAGACCAGCAGGGTGAGTTTGTGCAGTGCTAGAGAACTGTGTGACGTCACGCTCAGCACAGAGAAGAGATGCTGGGAACCTGAGACAAAACACACACACTTATAAATACATATATAATACATATATACATATATTTTAATATATATAGCAAGAGTGTCGCCACCCTGGTGAAAAAAAATATATATATACTTAATTATATTTAAAACATATTGAGAAATGTCTAAATATGCTGTAAATATACTAACAGATGGATGCTCTTACTTAAAATGTATTAATAGTACATTAATATTACTCTTTTATTAATGATCATCTTCTTAAAAAGTACAATATAGTGTATTGAAAAAAACAGACTACTATAAGGTACACTTTTAGTATAATGTAACTCAATATACAGTACTTCTAAAATACTTATTTACAAATATACTTTTGTACATTTTAAGCAAAGTGTGTTAAAAACAACTGTTACAGTAGTTTACTTAAAGTACAATGTCTCAAGTAACTTTTTAAAAAGTAAATTAAATTACAACATTGGTAAAATGTTTTAAAAATATACTTAGGTATTATATTAATATTACAGTTAAAATGTATTTCAACGCTCTGTTATTATAATTAGGAAAATGTAAATATAAGTAAATTATAGGATATAATATTAAATAGCATTTAAACACAAAAAAAATTAGTACAGTATATTCAAATATATATTTTTTAACTCAACAAAGTATACTAGAAGTGTGCTACTACAAAAGACAGGAACAAGAAGCATATTTGTACTCTAATGTAAATAGATCACATATATTTAACATCAATTCTTAGTTCATTTCTAATAAACCTGGTGTATAATAGTGATACAGTTGTGATACTCATTAAATGTATTAAATACAATTTTACTGTAGGCATATTTAAAATATGAGGTTACATACATACATGAAGTAGTATGTTTAAATAGTACTTAAGTATATTTAAAATAGTTTATTTTTAGTACAATTAAGAACATTTAGCACAATTTAAGTAAGACTTTTGTACTATTTTATTACAATTAAAGTATAATTGTACAAAAAAAAACATTGTTTTATTTGATCACTCTTTAAATATACTGATTAATAATGTGGCTACAAGTTTACACTTTAGTGCACTATAGCATAATAATGCTTAGTTACTTAATCTACTTTTTTCACTAGGTCATGTTTCCCTTTTAATGGGGAAATAAACAAAACTGTAATTCTTAAAAAAAAAATATATATATATTTGTTTTATTTTAAGTTTTTATTGTAGATATTAATCTACACATTTTTAATGAGATTTCCCACTAACTCCATTATAATCTGTATTTCATCAGATTCTTGGGAAAATGAAAGAATTTTAGGTGCACCTTATAGTCCGAAAAATACAGTTCATTAAGAAATGTGTGTGTGTGTGTGTCTGTGTGTAGTACCTGTGTGTGTAGCATTGATAAGTGTGTTTACTAATGGAGCGAGGTCTATGGAAGCAGGGTCAATGTACTCTACTGGAATCTCTGAAAGAAAAAGAACAAAGATCATCATTTCTAAATATCACACACAGTGCTGTGAAAGTATTTGCCCCCTTACAGATTTCTTTTGTTTTTGCTTATTTATCATAGAAAATATCAATAGAAATCTAATCTGATCTTGTTTGTGTGCTTTGGGTCATTGTCCTGCTGCAGAACCCAAGTACACCTGAGCTTGAGGTCATGAACAGATGGCCGGATATTCTCCTTCAGGATTGTCTGTTAAACAGCAGAATTCTTGATTCCATCTATTTTAGCAAGTTATGAAGCACCAAAGTAACCTCAGACCATCACACTATCACCACCATGTTTTACGTTTAGTATGTCCTTTTTCTGAAATTATGTGTTAGTTTGATTTTTGTCTCATCAGTCCGAATAATATTTACCCAAAGTCCTTGAGATCATCAAGATGTTTGTTGGCAAACGTGAGACAAGCCATTGTGTTCTTTTTGGTCAGCAGTGTTTTTTGCCTTGGAATTCTCCCATGGAGACCATTTTTGAATTTATTATATTATTGAATTATGAATTATGATCTTAACTGACGTAAATGAGATCTGCAGTTCTTTAAATGTTGTTTTGGGTTCTTTTGTGACCTCCTGGATGAGTTGTTCATGCCCTTTTGGAGTACTTTTAGTAGGATTTTTACAATTTTACAGCCAATCACAGTCTTGCATTGTTGCAACAACAATGTGGCCCAAATCTTTTTTTGTAATATGTTTTTTTCAATATATACAATTTTATTTCTAATATTTTCTCCCCAGTTTACAAGGCCAATTACCCAACCCACTCATTAGGACTCCCCCATCACCAGTGATGCCCCAACACACTAGGAGGGTGAAGACTAACACACGCCTCCTCCGACACATGTGAAGTCAGACTCCGCCTCTTTTTAAGCTGCTGCTGATGCAGCATTGCCGAGTAGCATCACAGCGCTAACGCTCGCAGGAAAGCGCAGCGACTCGGTTCTGATACATCAGCTTACAGACGCCTTGTGCTGATCAACATCACCATAGGAGTGATGAGGGGAGAGAGCGCCATCTACTGTACCCACCCAGAGAGAGCAAAACTAATTGTGCTTTCTCAGGGCTCCGGTAGCCGATGGCAAGCTGCATGACCGGGATTTGAACCAGCAATCTCCCGATCATAGTGGCGGCACTTAGCCCGCTGGATCACTTGGTTTTGAAATCTGATAGTTATCAATAATGTCTCAATGCAATTTTCTGTGAATGAACATACTGGAATTCATGCAACTTTTACGTGTACTTCTTTTTTTTTTTTTTTAAAGAAGCGGTAAAAGGCAGGAGGATTTGGTCAGAAAAATCCGTTTTTGGCCTCTTTATCAACTGTGTGAACAAAACCCTAGGGAGTTTTCAGAGAGTAGCTCTTTTTTTAGAAACAGAAAGGTTTACACTACTGTGTAAAAAAGGAAGCAGGGTAACAGAGGGCAGCCAAAGTCTGACAGCTAAAAAAAAGCAGCTTTGTAACTGAAAGGACACTAAAGACCCCTTAGGCCCCCCTTCACACCTGGCATTTTAAATAGTCCCCTGTGACTGCATGTTCTCCAACCACGAGTATCACCTTCATCCATTAGATGTTTTTGTTATTGTAGCATACTGAGCTAACCTGTTCAGACAGTGGACGGCTTCATGGTTAATTCTCCCACAGCACTGTATTGTTTGCATTGTTACGTCTATTCAACTTTCACTATAAATCCTAATCTATAAGTAAAAAACGTCCTTATATAAACATCTTTTAAAACTATTTAAAAATACATCTATTCAACTTTCATTATAAATCCAAATCCATAAGTAAAAAACATCCTTATATAAATGTCTTTTAAACTATTTAAAAAGACGTCTATTCAACCTTTACTATAAATCGTTTATTTACGTTTATTTAACTATTACTTTCAACCAAATTTATACGTAGAAAATACGGCCTTACATAAATGTCTTTTTTTAACCTATTTCATTTTTACTTTCAACTGAATCTATATGCAGAGTATAAATCCTCACATAAACGTCTTTTCAACCAATTCAATAAGAAATCTATTACACTTTTACTTTTAACCAAATCTACATGTAGACACTACATACTTACAAACATTTTTTAAACCAATTCAAAAAGTTTTTCACAATTGATCCAAATCTATAAGTAAAAAACATGTCCTTAAATAAATGTCCTTTCAACCATTTTTTAAAAAAAGATGTCTATTTAACTTTCACCTTCAACCAAATCTATGCGTAGAGAAAAAAACGACCTTACATAAATGTCTTTTTAACTACTTCAAACTTTCAACCAAATCTATACATACAAAATACAGCCTTACATACATGTCTATTCAACCTATTCATAGGTATATGCAAAGTGTCCATCCTTACATAAACGTCTTTTCAAACAATTCAATAAGACATCTATTCAAATTTCACCTTTAACCAAATCTATATGTAGACAGTACATACTTACATAAACAAATTTTAAACTAATTGAAAAAGAGTGTCTCTACTAATCCAAATCTAGATGTAAAAAAAACATGTCCTTAAATAAACGTCTTTTAAACCATTCAAAAAGATGTCTATTTAACTATTACTTTCAACCACATTTATATGCAGAGGTGGAAAGTAATGAATTACATTTAACCAAGTTACTGTAATTGAGTAGATTTTATGAGTAATTTGTAATTTTAAAGTAGTTTTTAAAATATTTAAAAAAGAAATTTACTTTTACTCAAGTACATTTTGACACAAGTCTCTACTTTGCTACATTGGAAAACTCCCGATTACTGAGTAAAAGCAAAATGCTGGGGGAAAAAAAACTATTGTCTGAATTAAAAAAAATGGCACGGATGCTTGCGCATGATATAACGAGGCAATATCGTCCTCATGCAATAAAAAATGTGCCCCTTCGGACAGAGCTGTCAGCTTTCAAAACTTTCACATCAAACCTGCGAAAGTTTTGAAAGCTGACAGCTCTGTCTGAAGAGGCACATTTTTGCTTAAATGTTAAGCTGCTTAAATGTTAAACAAAAACATGTAAACAGCAGTTAAAGCATAGCAATGCAAGTCAAAAAATAATACTGTAAAACTATAAAATTATAAAAATACAGTTCATAGTTACCTATATGACCATGACTTTTTAATAGTAAAGAAAAAAAATGGATCATAGAAACCTATGCCACTTGTTTTATGGGGTGGTCTGAACAAAAACTGCCTGAAAGATCCAAATTATTATGTGGAATAATAGTTCATTAAAAACAAAGTTTTTACTTTTTTTACATCAAATAATTAAAAGTAACTATGTAACTTTTACTCAAAGTAAATTTTAAACTGAGTACTTTTTTTACTTTTACTTGAGTAGAATTTTAGATGGGTACTTTTACTTTTACTTGAGTAGAATTTTAGCAAAGTAAAGGTACTTTTACTTAATTACAACTTTTCAGTACTTTTTCCACCTTTGTTTGTATGTAGAAAATACAGCCTCACATAAACCTCTTTTAACCACTTTAAAAATGTCTGATCAATTTTTGCTTTCAACTGAATCTAAACGTTTTTTTTAAACCCATTCAAGATTTTTTTTTACTTTCAACCAAATGCATAGAAAATATATCCTTAAATAAATATTTTAAACCAGTTCAAAAAGATGATTATTCAATTTTCAATATTAACTAAAGCCCCAGCACTGAGCTGTGGAGCAGTGGAAGAACTGTGTTCTCTGAAACGGAGCAGCTCCATCCAGTATGTTTGGATAAGTTGGGGAGTTGGAGGTGAGGTTCAACATCCAAACCTTACTACCTTTTTTTGTTGATGAATGCAATCAAATCCTCACAGCAAAGCTGCAGAATCTTGTAGAAAGTTATCTCTGGGCAGTACAGACAGTTACTTCAACAAAAGCTGCTGTGGTATGCTGTTTCAGTGATGTCATGACTATTGTAGTAATAATGCTGTGTTAAGCAGATCAGTATATGGTGATATTCAGTGTATTTACTTGTGGTCATTAAACAGAATTATTAACAAATGAACAAACATTAAAAATGAAAAATGATTGTTGCTTTATTACCTGTTGATGCTAGAATACTTCGCTTCTCTCTGTGCTCCACCTGGCTGTACCTTAGTACTGCAAAACATGTAATATCACAAATGAACAATATACATTTTTAGGGTTATAATAGCTGTTACGCTATCTTCTGACTTTTCTCTGTAAAGCAGAGCTGTACATGGAACTATGAAATACATAATATAATATATCAGGGATTCTTGAGACAAGGGACACAATGGGTTTTTAATTTCTAAAAATAAAATTTTGATTTTTTCAAAATATATTTATATATTTTAGTTGTCCCAGGTGTTGGCCTTTTGATGCTGTCAAAATACAATCTCCCAGGTTTAACATTTTTAACCTTTTTTTTATATTTGGTGGACAAGCCTGGGATTTTGTCAACACCGTAAGACTCAAAGAAACATAAAAATATGTATTTTGAAAAAACATATTGCAATTATTTCGACTACTGGATGTTATTTTAATCTGTGTTATTTAATCCATGTTTTTAAACTAATACTATGACTTTAAAAATATATATTATCAAGCTGCTTATTATTATAACTGGGGAAATATACATTTACACATTTAATTTTTAATCTAAAAAACAAACAATGATAGTCAGCAATACAGAAATTACAAATTTATTTAGGAAATGCAGCATTTTTATTAAGATAATCTGAGACAATGTAATAAAATGTCTTTTTAAAAACAAAAATGAACAGAAAACTCATCTTATGGATTTGACGAGCTGTTGACGAGCTGTTGACGGTGTTGACGCATTAGAAGAGAACTGGAGATAACTTCATTTAACATGACCATTGAACTTCAAAAACTCAACTTATCAACTGTAACATTTCAGGATAAAAGGCCATTTATTCCTTATTTTTGCACTCACACCCACTTTAAAAACAGGAACTTGGCAGTAGGCATATCAGATCTCTTGAACAGTGCATAAACTCATCAAATATACAGGTCATGAAGAAAAACATTAAGAATATTCATTAATTCAGCCTTTGGAAATAGAAAAAAAATCTAGAACCTGGCAACAACCAATTGAAAAGGTTTTCATTACAAAATTTCTTACGTAGTTGATGTCTGACAGAGTCTTCCGGAGTTGACGAAATCTTCAGTTAACACGTGATTTCTTTGCAGAAGCCATCTTGTTTATCACCAGCTGCTTGTGGCCTCAACAATAAAATTTGATTAAACTTTTATTTCTTAATTTTATAAATCATATAAACCTTGAATTTTATCGACCATGGTGTTGACAATCTATGGTTGTGACATAGCTGGTTTTGTAAAAGAAGATAATTAAGGAAACATATGAGAAATATTTACTTACCAGAGCAATGGCCTCACGGCATGTCCACCAAACAGGAAGTGAAAAAGTGGTTCTTAGAGTGTGATTTGGCCAATATAATGCCTGTTTTTTTGCATTTTTAGAAAAATCTTATGGTGTTGACAGAGACTCCGGACACAATTTTAATCATGTAAAAAGTACATAAATATATTTTTTAAATGGTAAATTTCTATACAGTTTGAATAATTACTTAAAATACATGATCACAGTAGATATTGTGTTTGTTTTATTTTACTTTAAACAATTATTTAAGTATTGTAAAGTCATGAAACTTGCTTTCGGACAAGGGTATTTTTAGGTTCAGGCAGCACACTCGGTGATGTAAAATAAAATATATGTTTAAAAGAACATTAGTTCACATTTTGTGGTATAAATGAGTCCTTGTTTTATTGTTTAATCTAATTATTTGATATTTTTTAAACACATTTTAAGAATTACAATGAGTTTGATCTCTCAGACATCTTTTGTCCCTCATCTCAAGAATCCATGATATATATGATATATATGATATATAATATAAAAGCACATCATTAATCTCAATATTTTTACAGAGGAAATAATTGACATACCTACCTGTTATGCAAATGAGGAGCAGAGTTACTATGGCAACACTGATTCTCAAGTTGACCCACTGACTTTTGAACTTGAAAGCCATCACTGCAAAACCAGCATTCCTGAGTTAGAATATGAAGAAGACACAGACAGGTCAAATATCATGGGACAGGAACTGATATTATGTAATAGGGATTTTGTCATGTCCTATCCATCTTATTCTACGTGATGATAAGGGGCGGCCATGTTTATTAGAATGTCTGGTGCATCAGCGGACCATAGAAAATAAGTGTACAGTATAGTAATATACTGTAATATTAGCAATATATAAGTAATATAATATATTCAGTTAGTTATAGAGTGTCACACTAATTAAAAGATGAGGAGAACTTGAACAAATTAAATTACCATAAAATTTATGTCCACCACCTTCTACAGAAAAGGAGCTGCTAAATTAGCTAGTTAGCTAGTAATAAATGTTTAGAGCTTTTCATTATCTCAGTTTTTTATTAAACATTCAATAAATTACTATATCTAAAAGTATTTCCCCCCCTACAGATTTATTTTTTGTCATATTAATATATTTACCATTATCAAAAAACTTTAATACCAAACAAATATAACATGAGTGAATATAAAACGCTCTTTTTAAATTATAATTTTATTTAATTAAGCAAAGAAAACTATCCAAACCAATCTAGACCTTTGTAAAAAAGTATTTGCCCGAAAACCTAATAGCAAAGCAGCCCCAGTATGATGTTCTTTTTCTAAAATTATGTGATAGTTTTACGCCAGATGTAACGAAACAAACACCTTCCAAAAAGTTCCACTTCTGTCACATCAGCCTAATGAATATTTACACAAGGTTCTGGAGATCATCAAGATGTTTGTTGGTAAATGTGAGATGGGTCGTTGTGTTCTTTTTGGTCAGCAGTGTTTTTTATTTTAGAACCATTTTCACCCAGTCTCTTTCTTATTGTTGAATTATTAACATTAACTGATCTTAACTGAGGCTGTAAGTGAAACCTGCAGTTCTTCAAATGTTGTTTTGGGTTCTTTTGTGATCTCCTGGATGAGTTGTTCATGCCCTTTTGGAGTAATTTCTGTAGACCGGTAACTCCTGGGAAGGTTCACCAGTGTTCCATGGTTCAGGTTTTCTCCAATAGTGAATATTAGCTCTTACTGTGGTTCTCTGGAGTCTCAAAGCTTTGGAAACGATTTTGTAACCTTTTCCAGACTGATAGATAATTAATGACTTTGTTTTCTTATCTTTTTTTGAATTTCTTCAGTTTGGGGTATAATATAATAATATTATATTTAAATAAAATGTGTTGTTTTTTTTTTGGTCTTTTATCTACTTCATGTTGTCAGACAGGTTCTATTTGAGTAAATTCTTGATTCTACAGGTCTGGCAGTTATAAGGTCTAGTTGTGGTTAGTAGTGAAATTGAACTCTAGCCCTTTTAAAGTCCTTTTTCACACAGGGATAGATTGGTTTGGACAGTTTCCTCCCTTAATAAATGAAATCGTCATTTAAAAAGTGCTTTTTTTTTTTATTAACCTAAACACGTCACTTCCAGACCACCATGCCTGTTGGTGTAGATACATTACTAAACTCCGACGCTATTTAGACAGTGCAGGCACAGGGCATGAAAATAGAGTGTTGACAGGGTGTAAGCTAGCAATGAGCATTGTGACGTGCATTGTGCAATGCTGTAAGACAGGGCCCCAAATATTATCAGGCATTGTATGAAATTGCACCCACACCATGGCATCTTCTGGTCTTATGATGCATGATACCAAACTGTTGATCTTGACCCTTGACCTTGAGTGTCTCAAAACAATGAACTTGTTGGTTACCTCCACCAAGATAAGTCACGGAAGATGACCTGGCATGACAACCCACTTTCATTCCTGTCGGTTAATTCTATCTGATTTTTACCACTTTTTTGACGATTCAACAGAACATATTCAAGCCAGGTTCCCCGAGAACATGTGCCAACACGGATTCATTACTCTACATTACCCTCCGCAGGAAGTGAACCAATCAGATTATGTTTGGTACAACGTGAGCACAAAGTCTGTCTAGCGCTAAAAGCCAATTACAACCAGCTTATCTCCGAAACCAGCCAATTACAGTTTGCATACCAATTATGTCTTGCCTTATCTAACCAAATAATGATGTCACTCTGCATCCATGACCTCGGTTCTCGTTCCCAGACACATAATAGCACACAGTCACAACAAAACGGCAAAATAAAGGTGACCCCGACAGAAGCCCGAGCTGATAAACCTTAATAGCTTGCTTCTGCAGAGTCTGCAGCTGCACAGTTACGTGTAATTATGCTGCCCGAAACTAATCTGCTTTAGCACAGAGAATGAGACAGAAAAGTGTACAATTACAAACAGAGCTCAGTGATATGAATACAAAACCATGAAAACCATATAAAAAGTATAATGATAAAGCTCTGGTAAAAAGAGTTTCTTTGATTTTACCAAATTGAAAACCTCTGGAATATAATCAAGAGGAAGATGAATGATCACAAGCCATCAAACCAAGCTGAACTGCTTGAAGTTATCCAAAAGCAGTGTGTAAGACTGGTGGAGGAGAACATGCCAAGAAAACTGTGATGCATTAAAAACCAGGGTGGAGAAGAACTTGCCTAGTTGTCTGAAACCTGTGATTAAAAAACGTTGCCGTTTTCTTTTCTCCAAACATAACGCTTTTCATTTTAAATAAGAACAGATACATTTTGTTCCAGTTTCTTACTGGCTTGTCGATTATTGTCTTCTAATCTTTCCTTGATCACCATTGTTGTTCAGTGTTTTCCTGATGGTGGAGAATTATAAACATTAACATAAGCCAATGTGAGAGAGGCCTTCAGTTGTTTAGAAGTTACCTTATGTTCCTTTGTGACCTCGTAGACTATTACACAACTTGCTCTTGGCGGAGTGATCTTCATTGGTGTATCACTTCTGGGGAGGGTAATAATAGCGGTCTTGAATTTCCTCCATTTGTAAACAATCTGTCTGAGGATGGATTGGGATTGGTGGCGATTTCTTGCGATCTTCTGCAAAATGTCTATGATACACACTTCCAAATTCAACAGGCTCCGCCCACTCACAGCTGATTGTGTTTCCATTGATTCAGTAAAAAAAGTTTCCTCAAGCTTCTGGCTTTTATTTCTTCTTGTTGTAATCCTGATATTTAGCACATAATATCTTGAAGGTATCGCTATGTGTCACTCCCGGCCCTGTCTATGCGTCCTCTCAGGAACTCCATTCTTGTTTAATGTGTTCCTTATTGTAGATTTGTCAACAAACATGTTCGCATGTGCCAGAGATTTCTGTAAGTCTTCAGCTGACACTCTAGGATTCTTCCTCACCTCATTGATCATTCTGCGCTGTGCTCTTGCAGTCATCTTTACAGGACTTTACCACACCTAGAGAGAGCATCATCAGTGCTATACTTTCTTCCTTTGTAGACCATCTGTCTTACCGTGGACACATGACCATCAAGGCTTTTAGAGATACTTTTATTTGTTCTTGTTGTAATCCTGATATTAGGACAAAAAATATTGAAGGTATCGCTTTGTTTCACGTCCTGGCCCTGTCTGTTCCTGTGTCATTCCATGGTTCTGTGGTCCTGTGTGTTCCTCCCGTGTCTCTGCCTTAAGTGTTCTCACCTTTGTTTCATTTGTAGCTCCGCCTCCTCGTTACCTTTGCCAGGTGTTCCTTGTTTCCTTTCCCTCCTTGTTTCTTTGTATTGTGTATTTTTAGCTTTGTGTTTCCGGTTTCCTTTGTTGGTGTCTTGTACGCGTTTGCGTCGGTTCAGGTTGTGTTTGTTTTGTATGTGTTCTCAGAGTTTCTGATTAAGATTTTTTGTTTGCTTGTTTGTTTCTTTCTTTCTTTGTTGTTTAATAAATATTACCTACATTTGCGTCTGCTCTGTGCGTCCACTCCCTGATACTACAGTACCTGACATGCATGAATGCACATCCATATAAACAGTCATTTATATTATTTTCTCATAGGAATATTTCTTTAAATTTTAAAGTTTAAATTTATTCGATTTCATCCTTGCGTACAAACAGACAAGTCTGAACTGAGTATTTCCTTTAGTCACTGTGATATTGTTCTTTAATATACTTATTTATTTACATGTTTTTGTTTAATTGGTTATTAATTACTTAATAAATTTATTACTTATAACAATCAACAATCTAAACACCGCAGCTATGAGCATTCAGTCCATTACTAGAGAATCTGAGAAGATATTAAATAAAATATATGAAATTACATATATATATAGTCCAGCCGAACTGTTTATATAGTAAAGACCTGAGAAACTCACCTGTTGAAGAAAGACGCAGACACTCTGAGAGACAGACAGCACTCTGCCCACTGTCTCTACTCTCTCTCTCACACACACACACACACACACACACACACACACACACACACACTCAGGGCCATTATGGTCCCCAGAGAAGGTAACAAGCTATAATAGCCCTCTAGTGTGTCACCTGAGATCAACTGGCACAGAGAACGGACCAGCTCTCACACTGCACACACACACATTCACCCCGATACACTCGCAGATTTGGTCATACACACACACACACACACACACACACACACTGCACAAATGTTTAGTAAAGATTTGTGGGAATATTGCTGATGAGGGGAACATTACCAAATGCAGTCCAACTCTAGAATCTGTTCTGAAATCTAGAATTGATAGTAAAACTATATTTAACCCTTTAAAAGACCAGGATTTTGTCAGGATATTTTCTGCCTAATGCCTATTTAAGCATTACATAAAAAGCCTTCATGTTTAATAAGGAACGTTACTTAAAATCATTATTGTAACTGTAATAGAAAGTATAGAAAAATATTAATATAAAGTAAATCTGCTAATGTCAAAATATATTTTATAAAATCATAAAATTGGTTCTTTATTGAACTTCATTTATTTTAAAATCAATATTTTTCTGAATACAAACTAAACAGTTCATGTCCTCCAAACCTTTAGTTGCATTATGTTTGTCTAGTGTTTAAATCGATTTGCAATCATGCAGAATTTGGTTTATTGATCTGGGATTATTAAGTGAAGCAGAGAGAAAACAGGCAGCTTCTCCAAGTGTCCTGTAGGAGATCAAAGCCCTCAAATTGTCAGAGTGTAAATAAGTTATTTTACTGCAGACAAAAAGGGTTTTGTATCACCTTCACCTGTAGCATAGCTTTGAATAAAGTTTTTTAGAAGCAATACTTGCTTTTTTTCCAAATTTCTAACACACTAAAATGACATTTGTAGCATCATTATTTAAACTGACACATAGAAGATAGAACCTCTTCTCAAGTATCCAAAAAACTTTAAACACATTTTCTGCTTTACACACATTCAGCTATTTAAAACAACACTTTATAAATACACTGAACTCAGTTCTCTACATAAAACACAACAATCTCATATATATATAGATCCATGTTTCCATATAAAAACACTGACATTTAAATTCACACAACATGAACATGAACAACAAAAAATTAAGAGACCACTTCTGAATCAGTTTCTCTGATTTCGCTATTTATAGGTATCTTTTTGAGTAAAATTAACATTATTGTTTTACTGCAGACAACATTTCTCTCAAATTCCAAATAAAAATATTGTCATTTAGAGCATTTATTTGCAGAAAATGAAAAATGGCTGAAATAACAAAAAAGATGCAGAACTTTCAGACCTCAAATAATGCAAAGAAAACAAGTTCATATTATAAAGTTTAAGAGTTCAAAAATCAATATTTGGTGGAATAACCCTGGTTTTTAATCACAGTTTTTATGCATCTTGGCATCATGTTCTCCTCCACCAGTCTTACACACTGCTTTTGGATAACTTTATACCTTTACTCCTGGTGCAAAAATTCAAGCAGTTCAGTTTGGTTTGATGGCTTGATGATAATTCATCTTTCTCTTGATTATATTCCAGAGGTTTTCAATTTGAAGAAACTCGTAATGTTTAAGTGGTCCCTTATTTTTTTTCCAGAGCGGAAGAGGATGAGAATGAGAGGAGGAGAAAGAAGAGTGAGAGAGGGAAGGGTAGGGCTGGTCGAGAAGTTCATGCCCAAAAAAGACAACAACTTTGGAATGAAATCAAAATTCATGTATTCTTTTAAGTAATTTATTTCATAAAATGTCAAGCAATTTAAATGTGTTCAAGCATTCCCTGTCCTTTCTGTCATCATGGAATAACTCCACCCCTTTAAGAAGGAACCTTTGGTATCAGTGACGTCACAACCTTCACACAAAAGGCATGTTGGAGGTACAGCTGCTCCTCACCTTGCTGGTCAGCCAGAGCAGCCGGGGGCAGTTGGGGGGGTGGAGGTGGGGAGAAGTCAAGTGGGGCACTCTCCACCTGCAGCAGAACTACAGCAGATCTCAAAGTGTGGCTCTTATAAAAGAATAAAAGTAGAACTAAACTGAAAGTCCTGTATAACTCTGTACTTCAGCGTAGCATCTTACTGCTCTTTACAACAATTCATACATAATGCACACCCAGATTATATGATACACTGATGAGTACTCACCGACTCACTCACTCACTCACTCATTTACTCAGTCACTCAGTCACTCACTTATTTATTTACTCCCTCACTCTCTCACTCACTCACTCACTCACTGATTTATTCATTCACTCATTCACTTACTTACTTATACACTCACTCATTTACTCACTCAGTCACTTACACACTCAGTAACTCACTCACTCACTGATTTATTCATTCACTAATTCACTTTCTTACTTATACACTCACTCACTCACTGATTTATTCATTCACTCATTCACTTACTTACTTATACACTCACTCACTCACTCATTTACTCACTCACTCAGTCACTCACTTATTTATTTACTCCCTCACTCTCTCACTCATTCACTCACTCACTCACCAATAAACTAGGTAACTCACTCACTCACTCACTTATACACTTACTCACCGACTCACTCACTCATTTACTCACTCACTCATTTATTTATTTACTCCCTCACTCCCTCACTCAGTCACCAACACACTCAGTAACTCACTCACTCACTGATTCACTCACTCACTTAAACACTCACTCACTGACTCACTCACACACACACTAATGTACTCACTCATGCACTCACTCATTCACTTACTCATATACTTACTCACTGACTCACTCACTCACTCATTTATTTACTCACTCACTCCCTCACTCACTCAGTCACCAACACACTCAGTAACTCTCACTCACTGATTCATTAACTCACTTATACACTCACTCACGGACTCATTTATTCAATCACTCAGTCACCAACACACTCAGTAACTCACTCACTCACTCACTCACTGATTCATTCACTCACTCACTCACCCACTTACTTAATCACTCACTTACTTATACACTCACTCACACACTCAGTAACTCACTCACTCACTGATTTATTCATTCACTCATTGACTCACTTACTTATACACTCACTCACTCATTTACTCACTCAGTCACTTAGTCACTCACACACTCAGTAACTCACTCACTCACTGATTCATTCACTCACTCACTCACCCACTTACTCACTCACTCACCCACTTACTCACTCACTCACTCACCCACTTACTCAATCACTCACTTACTTGTACACTCACTCACACACTCAGTAACTCACTCACTCACTGATTCATTCACTCACTCATTCACTCACTTACTTATACACTCACTCACTCATTTACTCACTCACTCACACCCTCACTCACTCACTCACTCACTCACACCCTCACTCACTCACTCACACCCTCACTCACTCACTCATTTACTCACTCACTCAGTCACTTAGTCACTCACACACTCAGTAACTCACTCACACCCTCACTCACTCACTGATTAATTCACTCACTCACTCACCCACTTACTCACTCACTCACTCACTCACCCACTTACTCAATCACTCACTTACTTGTACACTCACTCACACACTCAGTAACTCACTCACTTACTGATTCATTCACTCACTCATTCACTGACTTACTTATACACTCACTCACTCACTCATTTACTCACTCACTCACACCCTCATTCACTCACTCACTCACTCACACCCTCACTCACTCACTCATTTACTCACTCACTCACTCAGTCAGTCACTTAGTCACTCACACACTCAGTAACTCACTCACACCCTCACTCACTCACTGATTAATTCACTTACTCACTCACCCACTTACTCACTCACTCACTCACTCACCCACTTACTCAATCACTCACTTACTTGTACACTCACTCACACACTCAGTAACTCACTCACTTACTGATTCATTCACTCACTCATTCACTCACTTACTTATACACTCACTCACTCACTCATTTACTCACTCACTCACACCCTCACTCACTCACTCACACCCTCACTCACTCACTCATTTACTCACTCACTCACCGATTCATTCACTCACTCACTCACCCACTTACTCACTCACTCACTCACACCCTCATTCACTCACTCACCCACTTACTCACTCACTCAGTCACTTAGTCACTCACCCACTCAGTAACTCACTCCCTCACTCATTCATTCACTCACTCACTCACTCACCCACTTACTCACTCACTCACACCCTCACTCACTCACTCATTTACTCACTCACTCACCGATTCATTCACTCACTCACTCACCCACTTACTCAATCACTCACTCACACCCTCATTCACTCACTCACTCATTCACTCACTCACTCACCCACTTACTCACTCACTCACACCCTCACTCACTCACTCACACCCTCACTCACTCACTCACTCACACCCTCACTCACTCACTCATTTACTCACTCACTCAGTCACTTAGTCACTCTCCCACTCAGTAACTCACTCACTCACTCACCCACTTACTCACTCACTCATTTACTCACTCACTCAGTCACTTAGTCACTCACACACTCAGTAACTCACTCACTCACTGATTCATTCACTCACTCACTCACCCACTTACTCACTCACTCACTCACTCACACCCTCACTCACACACTCATTTACTCACTCACACCCTCACTCACTCACTCATTCCCTCACTCACTCACTCCCTCACTTCTTCACTCAGGTGGGCACTCTGTGTGCTCTAGCACGGCTGCCAACATTACTGTTACCTGGACTCTGAACCGCTCGGAGGGCCTGGGAAAATCCATCACCATGGAGACGCAGATCCAGGTAACTGACCATTCCCACGGCAGATCTGCAGTACACTGCGCTCACTATCATACCATCACACACTGATGACATCATACAGCCTGCTTACAGTAAATACAGTCACCTCAGCTGTCAGACACACAAAGAGCTTTTAATACACACTGTTTATAAGCCTGGTTTAGTTATTATTTTTTTATAACATAAGAAAAACAGCTGCTTTAACATTAAGACAGCAGTTTTCAGTAATGTTTACTGAAGACTTAATTAATGATTGAATTAAAATTTAATTAAGTCATTTTGCCTAAATTATAAGTAAATTCAATTGATGTTTTTAATATATCAGTTGTTTTATACATTAATTCTAGATCAAATTTGATGGGTTTGTCAGGTGAATAAAAAAGATAGATTTGTGTTTGTCACATCCTTGCCCTGTTTCCCTGTCGTTTCCCTTCTGTGCTCCTGTTTCTGTGTTTGTTTACCTTTCTTCCTCCATGCCTGTCATTTCTCCACATGGTCCTGTGTTCCTCCATGTCTCCATCTTAACTGTTTCCACCTGTGCTCATTTAAAGCTCCGCCCCCTTGTTACTTTTCCGCAGGTGTTCCTTGTTTCCTTTCCCGTCTTGTGTGTGTATTTAATCCCCTGTGTTTTCAGTGTTAATTTGTCGGTTCTTCTACGTTGTTTCATGTGTCCTGGTTGAGGTTATGTTTTGTTTGTTTTGATCCTCATTTGGTTTATTGTTTGTTATATTTGTTTTAATAAATATTACTAATAATAATTTTAACAAATATCACTCCTTCCCTGCAGCAGCTGTGACAGTTTAGTTTTTTAATTTTTAGTTTTCTCTTTCATTTATATTTTTCATTTATTTTTTTGTTTGAAAAAGTCTTAAAAAATAAGATGGCAAAAAATAAATGCTACTTCTATGAACCATATAGCAGATTTTACTACGATTTTTCTAACGAGTTAGCGGCTCAACACATGCTATTTGGTTATACAGCCTGTTGAGCCAGGAAGATATTCCTAATATATGCTCTACAAGTTTACGTAAGGTGATTTGGGAGTGACTACATACTGACCGTGAGTCTCAGAAACAGAGGGGAAAGAGCCAGTATGCAAATAAATGGTCTCAGCAGCCAATAGAAAAGGGGGATTGCCAAGTGCTAAGTTTATTCGACTGAAAAATCCCATTTGAGCACCAATAGATGGACACAAACAAAGCACAGGGGGTTTTGGAAGGGGTCAGCAATGGTTCCAAATCTAAATCCCATTGAACACCTGTGGAGAAATCTTAAAACGGCTGTTGGGAGAAGTATTCTTCATATAGTACCTGTCTGACAAATTGAAGTAAACCAAAAGATACTCAAAAGCTAGAAATCATACAGAGATCCAAAGAAATCCAGGAACAAATGAGAAAAAAAGAAAGAAACTGAGATCTATCAGTCTGGAAAAGGTCATCAAGTCATTTCTAAAGTTTTGAGACTCCAGCGAACCACAGAGAGAGTCATTATCAACAAATGGCGAAAATGTGGAACAGTGGTGAACCTTCCCAGGAGTGACCAGCCGACCAAGATTACCTCAAGAGCGCAGTGACGACTCATCCAAGAGGTCACTAAAGACCCCACTACAACAAGAACTGCAGGCCTCACTTGCCCCAGTTAAGGTCAGTGTTCATGACTCCACCATCAGAAAGAGTTCCTAGATGAAAACCACTGCTGAGCAAAAAAAACTCAATCCTCACATTTTGATGATCCTCAAGACTTTTAGGAAAATACATTTTAGACTGACGAGACCAAATAGAAATTTTTGGAAGGTGTGTGTCCCAGTACATCTGGCGTAAAATTAACATCGCATTTCAGAAAAAGACCATCATCATACTGAATGTAAAACATGGTGGTGGTAGTGTGATGCTCTGGGGCTGTTTTGCTGCTTCAGGGCCTGGAAGACTTGCTGGATTAATGGAACTATGAATTCCGTTGTCTAATGAAAGATCATGAAGGAGAATATCCGACCATCTGTTCGTGACCTCAAGCTTTAACGAACTTGGGTTCTGCAGCAGGACAATGACCCAAAACACACCAGCAAGTCCACCTCTGAATGGCTGCAGAAAAATAATGTGAAACCATTGGACCGGCCTTTGAAAATATTTTTGAGGAAATTATGTAAAATAAAATGAATAAACTAATTCATATTTTAAATAAATAGAAACTAGATTTAAAAAAATCATTATCAATTTGTCCACCATCTTCATCTTCACTAAACTCCTCTTGATGAAGGAAAGAACAATATTTTGACACAAGAAAATCTTTAATATATCTTTATTATTAACTGTTGCAATTGAACATAAAAAAAAATAAGTTAGAATAACATTTGCATATTATTTCAGTAAACCAAACTATTAAAACTGGCGTAGACCAGGATAATATAAATAATAAATAAATGTTATTATTTAAAAACTGGAATGAATATATATATATATATATATATATATATATATATATATATATATATATATATATATATATATATATATATATATATATTAAATGATACACAGCTCAGAAGGCCACTAGTGTGAAGAAATCATCTAGTCTGAAATGATGAAAACAAGGAACTGAAACATGATTGGCTGACTCATCCTATTAAAGCAAAACACAATCAGTTTGTTGATTTTCCTACAGAGCGAACAGATGATTGGCTAGTTTTTATCAACATGTGACTTCGAGGAAGCTGTACTCCAAAATGGCAAAGGCACAAATAATGAGTAGCAGTCAGTAGTCAGTGATGGCAGGATGTCTGGGAGTTTTACAGTACATGAGTGCTGTCAGTCTACACACACACACACACACACACACACACACACACACTCTTGATACAGTCTGACCAACACAGTCCTGAAATGACCTGTCACAATGCCAAAATGTGCTCCTTAAACAAGATACAACAGATAATAGCAGTGAATTTGGGCAAGAGTGTGTTAAATATGTGTAAAATATCACATAAAATATCACATTAATATAAAATCATATAGAGTCTGTATCATTAAGAGTTCTGTTTGTTTTGAGAGCCGCTCTGGAAACGACTTCTGGAAATGCAAGTTAATGTGATTTATATATTTTGTTTTTATGTTTCTAGATTTGTATTAGAAGCTTCTTAACGAGTTCTAATCGAGTGCACTGGATTTTTTCAGCAGGGTAATGCTCGTCCACATACATACACACGATACAGTTAAAATGCAACATGCTCTCTAGTGTGAGTCTTTGAATATATGAGTAGTAATTAATTCAGTAAACTTGTGTACAATTATGTACATTACAGAAAAAAAAATTTAATATAATTGAAAAGTTTCTTTATTTCAGTAATTCAGTTCAAAATGTGAAACTCATATATTATATAGATGTATTAAACACAGAGTGATCTATTTTAAGTGTTTATTTCTTTTACGGTTGATGATGATGACTTACAGCCAATGAAAACCCAAAAATCAGTGTCTCAGAAAAGTAGAATATTATTTTAGACCATTTGATACTTTTGGCAGTGTGCCAAGTCCTGCTGGAAAATGAAATCCACATCTCCGCTAAAGTTGTCAGCATAAAAATCTTACAGCACTTCATGCTTTCCCTCTGCTGAAACAACTTTTGTGGAGATGTGGATTTCATTTTACAGCAGGACTTGGCACACTGCCCACACTGCCAAAAAAGTACTGATTGTTCTTATATAATATTCTAATTTTCTGAGATACTGATTGTTGGATTTGCATTGGCTGTAAGCCATAATCATCAACAATAGAAGAAATGTTTACATTAAAGAGTTTCACATTTTGAACTGAATTACTGAAATGAAGTAACTTTTCAATTATATTCTCAAAATAATATTTTTTGAGATGCACCTGTAGATGCACTTCATTCCCCAATTGACAAGCCCATCTTCAGTAAACCCTTTAGAAACTTATATAGTTTTTCATACAATTTTGCCACAATTAGAGGAGCAATGAAATCTGAATTCTGGGCTCCATATAACCACAGGGCAGTGTAAAGTCTGTCACCAAATACTATTGAGTAATCCAGCTTAGAATAGGAGGACTTTTATTTTAGTGTGTGGAAGAGTGTGGCTGTGGCTCCGACTAAGCTGTATGTTAAGTATAGTAGGCTTCACTGGATGAAAAAAAAAAAAAAATTCATTAAACAAAATTCTTACTATCTCAAAATAATGACTTAGTATCTCAAAATATTCACTTAATATCTCAAAATAATAAGATAGTATGTCACCATATTGAGATAGCAGTTAAAAATAATTTTTAAAAATGTGCTGAATTACAATTTTTTTTTAGGTGGAGGTAATAGGATTCCATAGCAATGCATTTCCACAGTTTTTAATATCAGTGAACTGAAGTTTAGTCAGCGTAGTTTAGTGCAGTGAGGTCAGGCCTCAGTCTCAGAGGGCCATGTGTTGCAGTTTTGAGGCTCTTTCTGATTGGATTTGAGACTCCTGGGCCTTCAGCCCTGCTCCAGTTAATGCACTCTGGTGCACATTAGGGCTGCCTGTAATGCGGTAAGTGCTTTTCTCAATAAACCCATATACTGCATGCCTTAAGAAAGCCACATAATCTACTCAACTGCAGTTCTGGATCAGGCCATTAATGGACCTTACTGTACCTGTGCTCTGCCAGCATACGCAGCGTTTTATAGAAAACGCACCAGCTTTACAGGACCATAGCAAAAACAACCTCAACCACTTAACCTAATGAAAAATAAATAAATAAACAACAGGAAAACATACGTTTTTCTGTCCGTTTTCTATTTGTGAATGTGTCGTCTGTAATTGCTCTCTGTTAGTATTGATCAATATCGTTACCATAGTTTGCTACACTGACATCCCAGCAAACCTGTTCATGTGGGGTGAAATTACAGGGGTTGGACAATGAAACTGAAACACCTGTCATCATTTTAGTGTGGGAGGTTTCATGGCTAAATTGGAGCGGCCTGGTGGTCAATCTTCATTAATTACACATTGCACCAGTAAGAGCAGAGTGTGAAGGTTCATATAGCAGAGTAAGAGCACAGTTCTGCTCAAAATATTGCAATACACACAACATTATGGGTGACATACCAGAGTTCAAAAGAGAACAAATTGTTGGTGCACGTCTTGCTGGCACATCTGTGACCAAGACAGCAAGTCTTTGTGGTGTATCAAGAGCCACGGTATCCAGGGTAACATCAGAATACCACCAAGAAGGACCAACCACATCCAACAGGATTAACTGTGGACGCTGTAAGAGGAAGCTGTCTGAAAGGGATGTTTGGGTGCTAACCCGGATTGTATCCAAAAAACATAAAACCATGGCTGCCTAAATCACGGCAGAATTCAATGTGCACCTCTACTCTCCTGTTTCCACCTGAACTGTCTGCCGAGACAATACATTATTGTGCTCTAAAACAAGATGTTTCAGTCTCATTGTCCAACCCCTGTAGGTGGGCTAGGTGGGATCCAATTGGGTTTCCCAAATAGGCCCCATCATTACAGCCCAACACCATATTCTATAAAGCCTGACAAGCCTCACATTATCAGATACAGTAGAACATATGCTCATCGTCAAAAAAACAGCTGCAAAAATAGTTGCACCCAGAAGGAGGTGTCAGATTGCAATGGTAGATGGAGTTGTAGAGGTTCCTAATGGTGACCTGTGAAAACCTTTCCCATTCAGCTTGAATATTTACACACAATTCCTGCAGATTTTGCTGTAGGAGTGGAGTTTTGAGGATGTACTGATGAAAGATATGTCCAATAGCATCTCACAAATTGATATTTTCTATAGTAACTCATAACATGATCAGGAAGCATCATCAGACATAGCTCTGGAAAAGAGACCACCTGATTTTGCCATTTATATGTATATGTTTGAGTAAAATCCAAATAAAAATATTGTCATTTAGAGCATTTATTTGCAGAAAATGAGAAATGGCTGAAATAACAAAAAAGACGCAAATCTTTCAGACCTCAAATAATGCAGAGAATACAAGTTCATATTCATAAAGTTTTAAGAGTTCAGAAATCAATATTTGGTGGAATAACCCTGGTTGGTTTTTAATCACAGTTTTCATTCATCTTGGCGTGTTCTCCTCCACCAGACTTACACAATGCTTTTGTATAACTTTATGCCTTTACTCCTGGTGCAAACATTCAAGCAGTTCAGTTTGATTTGATGGCTTGTGATCATCCATCTTCCTCTAGATTTTATTCCAGAGGTTTTAAATTTGATAAAAACAAAGAAACTCATCATTTTGAAGTGCTCTCTTATTTTTTTTTCCAGAGCTGTATTAAGGAAACATGCTAAGTTTAAGCACTGGCAGCTCTTGTCAGCAGACCTTTAGCCAGTATTTTCTTACTGGAACTGTGCGGTACATCATTAAAATCTGTGTGGGATGTGGCCTCTGAATCTGCCCAACACCATTCCCTCATTGCCATTTCCACACTCAGGGTTGTCAGGTATGGATAGCAGCATGCAAACAGTGTGTTGCAGCCATGGAAATAAGTAAGCTGGCTAGTTTTTGGCTTAACAGTTTATCACTGAGCATCAGTAAGGTTGCTGACCATAGCTGGGTAATTTACTAGTGTAGTAGAAACAGGCAATTTGCACGTTGAAATGTATATATTAAGTTCGCATTCATTATTGAACATTCCTATAAGTGCCTGTAATTAAGGCCAAAGGTAATCAAAACTGCACCCCACATCTGACCACCAGTATTACTTCTGGATGTGTGACACACAGTGAAAAACTGTTGATCTTGGTGCTGAACATGGTGCCTCCACCAAGATGAAATCAGGACTCGTCACTGAAGATGACACCCTACCTACCTATCAAGTTGTATTCCTGTCAGTTAATTCCTTCTGAGTGCAACTATGTATAACTTTTTTTTGTATAACTTGTACATGAATGAGCTGTTACATAAACAAGATTATAAGCAAACATACAGAAACTAAAGACAAAAATAAAAACATGTAAATGTGGTATACAGTATTTCCTTCATGGGGAAATGATTCAGAAGTTCATACTCAGTGCAATTTTACCGTACCTACAGTAGGCTAAAATAAGATTAAATAAATTAGGAGCGTGTAATATTTAAATTGAAAGTGTAAGCTTGTTTTTTGGTCCCTTAGAGTCGAAGGGGTTTAGATTTGTGGACTGTGCAACGTCAACTAATGACAGCCTGTTTAAAATGACGTTTTAGGAAGACCTATAAATATATATTTAATATATACACCAATCTACAGCCTGTCATTTACAGTAACTAAGTTTAATCAGTTTAATTAGGTACCGTCGTTATGCTGTAAACCTGGCAAATGCAAACGTATTTGATGCTAGCTAGTGTTAAAAGCCTTGCGTTAAAAAGTACAACCAAACTCAGCATCAACAACCTCTCTGTGCTGGACTGAAATGACTGAAATGAGGTGAGGTTTATGAGTGGTAATTAGTAGGGATGCACCGAATATTTGGCAACTGAAAATATTTGGGAACTAAAAAAAAGCACTTTCGGTGTTTAGCAGAACAAGTGTGTTTCTCTAATGTTAGGAATTTTTTTGGCAGTGGTGGCACTTTACTGGATTAAAAGACACACAAAGTGGCACAGCTTAAAGCTTTCAACAGACAGAAATGCCCCCTATAGCCAAAGAGGCAGTGTGCAATCAAGTCTGTCATCAAGTATCAGTGAGTAATCCAGCTCTGAAAAACAGTTCTAATAAGTCTCCAATGCAGCAAAAGCTATTAGCTTTCCATACTTTTTTTTAACATGGCTAAACCAGCTAAGCAGAGACCGTAGGCTGTCGGCATCCCTTGTTTCAAAATAAAAGTCCTCTGCACTAGTTCTGTGGTGTGCTTTGTTGGTTTGTCTGCTAAGATTATAGAAATGCTTGGTGTTTCATAAATATTTTAAAACAATTGTACTTTTGAAATTGCCTTCTGCAAAAAAAAAAAAAAATTTTTAGTTATTTTAGCCAACACATTCGGTGCATTTCTAGTAATTACGAAGACAGAAGTAACAGTTCAGTGGTGCTATTTGAAGTACAACCAAACTCAGCATCAACAATCTCTCTGTGCTGGACTGAAGTGACTTGAGGTTTATGGATGGTAATCAGTAGGGATGCACTGAATATTTGGCAACTAAAAATATTTGGGAACAGAAAATATTAAGCTAAAAAAGCACTTTCGGTGTTTGGCAGAAAAGAGAAAATACAGAATAAATCATACAGAACCTTATGACTTATGGCCATAAGGCATTGTTTTCTCTAATGTTAGGATTTTTATTGGCAGTGGTGGCACTTTACTGTATTAAAAGATTCAAAGACACATAATGAAGCAAAGCCTAAAGCTTTCTATAGCCACAGGACAGTGTGTCATCAAGTCTGTCATCAACTATCTGTGAGCAATCCAGCTCTAAAAAAAAAACAGTTATAATAAATATCCAATGCAGCAGAGGCTGACAGCATTCCATACTTATTTTAACATGGCTAAACCAGCTGAGCAGAGACTGGAGGCTGTGTCTGTATCCCTTGTTTCAAAATAAAAGTCCTCTGCACTGATTTTGTGCTGTGCTTTGTTGGTTCCATAAATATTTTAGAAAATTTTACTTTTGAAATTGCCTTCTGCAAAAAACTATTATTTTTTAGTTATTTTAGCCAAAACATTCGGTGCATCTCTAGTAACTATGAAGACAGAAGCAACAGATTTTTTCATGGCGCTGTTACAGAAACGACATTCGTTGAGCTGGCAGTTTAGAAGCTGTGAAAAGCAATCAATCACGCTAGAGTGGCAGAGCAGACCTCCATGCTTCCATGGTCTGTGATTGGCTGGGCAGAAGCCATGTGGTGATAGCCATGTGGTGATGTCATAGAACAGTTCCTGATTGGACAGAGCAGCATTGGAGGCCTGGTTCGTTTGGTCCCTAGTCTACTTCTACTTCTATGTCTACGTCACACGTCACCGCTGTCTGCACTCGCGCTGCGTGAGTGTTTTCAGAGTGATGTCCAAGGAAGTGCACTTGGTAGCTTTCACAATACGGTGTGATTTGGGACGTGCTCTCTGTGACAGTTAGAACTCTCTACTAGGCCTGTCACGATAACTTTTTACATTTGGATATATTGATATTTATTACTGTCTTATTTTAAGCTTATTTTAAACCCTTTTAAAGAACTTACAGATGGTATTTAGTTAAAATAGTTTGGAAGGTGTTTATGATTTTTTTTGGCAATTCGTTCTGCCAAATTATTAATTATTATTATTATTACAATATTAAAAACTCATACTTGACTTGACTAGACATGACTATCTACTTATTTCTACAGTTATTATCAATTATTTCAGCTCCACTCATCATATTGGACATTTTACAGTAGAGTTTGTTGTGCTGGTACAGTGAGTGGATCAGATACAGCAGTGCTCCTGGAGTTTTTAAACACTGTGTTCACCTACAGCTGCTCCACCTTGTAGATAAATTAAATTCAGCTACAATAGGGTTGCAACGATTAATTATTTTGGTAGTCAACTAATCAGATGATTATTTTTTCGATTAGTCAATTAGTCAGCAATTAATTTGCCATGTTCGCCATCTCTAAAAACAATACAAACAAATGATCATGAGATTTAAAAGGCATTTAAATGTCTAGATGTTGTTTAAATGTGAAAAGGACTGATATTTAGTGAGTAAATATGTAATTTGTTGGGTTTGGGCACTCTTGGGGACACAAACTTAAGAGTCATTTACCCATCACCCATTGCACTCCTGTCCCCAGCACTTCAGTACTGTTACAAATTAACGATTAGTCGACAATGAAATTTGTAGTCGACAAATTTCAATAATCAACATTGTCGATTATATCGACTAATCATTGCAGCCCTATGATGCACCACTAATTCATCAATGCTTACAGCACATAGGACTCACAGGATGCAGTTGGATGGATATTTCTGGTTAGTGGAATTTTCTCAGTCCAGCAGTGAAACTGAGGTGTTTAAAAACTCCAGCAGCACTGCTGTATCTGATCTATTCACTGTAATAGCAACACAACACACACTAACACCTCATACACCACCACCATTGAAGAAGAGAGTGAAGGGAGGATAATAATAAAATATACAGAGAAACAGAACGACTAGAACTACAAAATGCTCCTATATGTTCAGTGGAGCTGAAAAAAATGGATAATGGTCATAATGTAATGCTTGATCAGTGTATATCACTAACGTACGTATCGTGACAGGCCTACTCTCTACTCATTAGAGCGAAAAGCAACGCTGGAGAGAAGCAGAAAAATCGAACAGGCCTGACAATAAAGCTGACACACATCCTTAATAAACCAACGCAACAATATACAACTGTAAACAAACATGTAAACAAGAGAAACAGCAACTTTCCGTCTGCTATCAGAAAAAAACGTAACAAAAAACTGTCCATCAGATTCAGAATGTAAATTATGTGCAAAGTAAATGATCCAGAACTTAAATTAAGTGTAAATGAATTCACCTAGAATGTTAAAATAAGTGTAAATTAAATTATCTAATGAGTTAAGAACAAAGTGACCCAGATTGTAAACTAAGTGCAAACAAAAGTATTCCCAATGCAACTTAAGTGCAAATTAAATTATCCAACAAATTAAGTGCAAACAAAATGATGCACAACATAAATCAAGTGCAGACAAAATGATCCACGACATAAATTAAGTGCAAATTATGTGATACACAACATACATTATGAGCAAACAAAATTATCTAACAAATTAGGGGAAAAAAGAATCAAGAAAACAAATTAAATGCAAACTAAAAATCAAGAAAACAAACTAAGTGCAAACAAAAGTATCTAGAAAACCAATTAAGATAAAAAAAGTCTAGAAAACCAATTAAGATCAAACAAAATCATCTAGAAAAACAATTAAACCAATGAACAAACTTAAATCTTGTTCTAGAAAACAAATGAAGTGCAAACGAAAAGATCCAGAACACAAAGTAAGTTCTCCACACGAATCAGGTGCACATTAAATGAAATTAAGTGCAAAGCTGGAGAGTCGTTGTTATTGTTAGCTGCTCTATAGGTGTACGTCATGCAGTCCATGCATATGAAAAAAGCTAGATGGTTTTAAATATAAAAATAAGTGTACAAAAATGGCATAGCATTCGTTTTGCTTTCTTTCTTTTCTTTTTCTTCTTCTTCTTCTCCTCCCTTGTTTTTTTATTTTCCCCCGTTCAGTCCCTTCCTGTTCTGCAGTCCCTAAATACGAAAAAGAGAAAAACGCATGCATTCCATGCAGTGCTCCTTGCTTTGCAGCGGTAAAACATGATGTTTATATAGATTTATATATTTATTTATTTTCTGAAGAGTATTATGGTCTGTGTGCGTTTGATTGATAGTTTTTGTGTGTGTGTGTGTGTGTGTATGGGAGTGTTTGTGAGTGCTGTACAGAGTTTGCAGGGTTTTTTAAAAAGTGTGTGCTGAGAGTGTGTGTATATATGTGTGTGTTTTTTTTTTTTTTTAAGGTGGAGTAGTGGTCCACATTCCCTCAGCAGTAAATCCGTCTCCGGTAGAGGACAGTGGAACAGGTCCGCTGGGAGTGAAGGGGTCAGTGTCCGTATCCGTCTCTCCTTCGGCCAGATAGTGTCGTTCCCGACCCCAGCTCGACCCCGCAGTGACCCCTGACCCCTTGCCCATCATCTCCTCTCTCTCTGCGGAGATGCTGAAGCCGCTGGGCGAGCGCTCCAGCTCCTCGTGTGTGACGGACAGCAGGGACAGCGGAGTCCCCGCCCTCTGGCCCTCGCAGGCGTGTTCTGATAGGTCCGGGCGGTCTGAGGGGGAGTGGCTGGGCAGGGGGCTGATGGGCAGGACGGTGGGTCTGGCCGGGTGGGACTGAGAGTGTGTGTTGGGCGTGGTGTGTGAGTGTGTGTAGTACGTTGTGTAGGGCAGAGGCGGAGCGTAGCTGCAGAACACTCGGTCTCCGGCCACGCTGACGGTCACTGACGGGTCGTTGCGCTCCATGGTGATGTGGGCGGGGCCTGTGAGGTCATGCTGCATGTGCATGTCCACCAAGAAGTCGAGCTTCTTCTCCATGTCTGTCACCTTTAATAAAGCAACAGCAAAGAAAACAGGATTAGCAAAAGCAAACTATTTTAATACGGCCGTTAAATGTATATATTTGTATACAGTGGTGTCTGCTGTATAAATTCCACCGAATGGGTGCCATTTGTTTGTTGTAACTCTTCCAAATTAAACTCTGAATCTAATAACACATATATTACACATATACTATAAATAAAACGTACTGGTCAAACTCAGGCAGCTTTCACTTAATTTTTGTTACAAGGTTTCTAATCCAAAGATGGTTAAAAAAAAACAAATAAATTTTTTTTTTTAAAACAAGTCCACTATTTCCTTTGATTTTCTCAAAAAATAAGTGTATATTATTAAAAGGTTCACATACTTTTGGCACTCACAGAAATTTAATTTTGAATCATTTTTCCTTCAATAAATAAAGAAACAAGTCTAAAATTGTACATATATACATATATCACATTCTAAAGGGTTCACAAACTTTCAAGCCCTACTAAAGGTACCCTAAATGATCTGAAAACGAGTTAAACGATTTAGTCATGATGCTGTTTTTGGGAGATATAGCAGAACAAAACTGCACAGTAAGAGCTGACTGTGGAATACTTAAACAAAAGATCATCATAAATCATCTCTTCACACAGATAAAAGCCCTCTGTAAAAACTACACGAGGTGAAGAAAGAAGGGATGAGCGCAACAAACTGAGAGAAGTGGAGTACCTGTCTCTCCACACGCATAAATCTACTCATCATGCTTTGGTCCTCAGCATCCGGTAGTGCTGTTTTAGCCAGATAAGCCTCATGTCTGAAAGAGAGAGAGAGAGAGAGAAAGAGAGAGAGAGGGAGAGCACAAGAATAAGAGTGTAAGTGGGAGGGAGAGAGAGAGAGAAAAGAGAGAACACAAGCAAGAGAGAGAAGACAGAGAGAGTAGCGAGAAAGAAAGAGAGATATGGAGAAAGAGAGGGAGAGATGTTTTGGACATAAAGAACACAAGAGAGGGAGAGCAAGAGAAAGAGAGTAAAAGAGGTAGAGTGAGAAAGAGAGGGAGAATAAGAAAGGGAGAGCACAAGAAAGAGAGAACAGAGTGATTGGAGTGACGGGGAAAGAGAGCAAGAAGGCAAGCAAGAGAGGAGGGATGGAGAAAGATTGGATATGAGAGAGAAAAGAAAGTGAGAAGAAAGAGATGGAGAAAGATGGAGAAAGAGAGATGAAGAGAAAGATTGGAGAGGGAGGAGAGAGCAGAGAGAGAGTGAGAGGACAAAGAGAGGGAGATAGAAGTGAGAGAGATGGAGAGAAAGAGAGTAAGAGAAAAAAAGGAGAGAGATGGAGACATTGGAGAGAGGAAAGAGAGATGGAGAGACAGTGAGATAGAGAGAGATGGCGAGAGAGAGAGAAAGAGAGAGTAAGAGACATCAGAGCGAGAAGAGAGAAAGAGAGAGAGATGGAGAGAGAGGTTGGAGAGGGGAGAGAGATGAAGAGAGAAGAGAGAGATGGAGTGAGAGATGGAGAGAGAGATTGAAGAGGGAGGAGAAAGAGAGATGGAGAAAGAGAAGTGGACAGAGAAAGCAGAGGTGGACAGAGAGATAGAAAGGAGAGAAAGATGAAGAGAGAGAGAGAAAGAGAAAGTAAGAGAGAGATAGAGAAAGAGAGAGAGAGAATGGATAGGGGAGAGAGGGAGAGACAAGAGAGAGAAAAGAGAGAGAATGAGAGAGATGACAGAGAGATGGAGAGAGAGTGTGAAGAGAGAGAGCAACAGAGAGATGGAGAGAGTGAGAGGAGAGAGAGAGAGAGAGAGAGAGAGAGAGATGTAAACCCCAGTGAATGGCAGTGATGCTGCATTAGAGAACAGGAGGAGCAGGCGGGTTAATGCAGCGTGAAAAGCTCATTCAGGATTACAATCACAATCTAAAGCTGTTTTACTTCATTTACTCACATCAAGACTTATTAAGATTCACACTTACGATTAATTCTCATCATAATTAGATTTATTTTAGGTTTATCAAACAAGTAATTATTGTAGGATTACTGTAATGGTTTAATTATGGTAATGATTTGGCTAGATTTACACTTTTGTGATTAATTATTATGTGCGTTAGTGAAGCCCAGGGTCAATCTAGGGGTCCCATAAATGTCAGGATAAAATGTTAGTTTGGAGAAATATTATTGGAAATGCTGGATATACAGCTGTACAATTACAGAACACAGTCAAAAATTTGTGAGATAACTCAATAATGTAAGTTATGTTCTACAGAAATAGATTGTTATGTTTGACAGTATAAGGTAATATTTTGTTGGATGTGATCATTTGGCATTCTTTACCAACCATACAGTTTATAACAAAACACAAAAACAGTTTTGCTGGCTTTTAAAATCAACAACAAAAATATTAAAACTATATTTTCATAATAAAAGTATAATTTAGTAATCATAATTAGTTTTTCTTTAAATGATTATTGATTACTTAAATGTATAAAGTGTATAAAAGTATATATATATATAATATACCATCAAACCAAACTGAACTGCTTGAATTTTTCCACCAGGAGTAAAGCAGCATAAAGTTATCCAAAAGCAGTGTGTAAGACTGGTGGAAGAGAACATGATGCCAAGATGCATGAATACTGTGCTTATAAATATTTAGTTATTCCACCAAATATTGATTTCTGAACTCTCTTACTTAAAACTTTATGAATATGAACTTGTTTTATTTGCATTATGTGAGGTCTGAAAGCTCTGAATTTCTTTTGTTATTTCAGCCATTTCTCATTTTCTGCAAAAAAACAGTATTTTTATTTGGAATTTGGAAACCACAATGTTAATTTTACTCAATCATATACCTGTAAATTCTTGTTTTTTTTTTCTAGAGCTATATATATATATAATCATTTATCAAGATGCCTTGTGCTAAACAACATCACTCTAGGAGTGATGAGTGGAAAGAGCGCCACCTACCCACCCAGAGAGAGCAAGGCCAAATGTGCTCTCTCGGGGCTCCAGCAGCCGACGGCAAACTGCATGACCAGGATTTGAACCAGCGATTACATTTGCACAAACCACATAAGATATTTTTTAATGCTTTTTAAATAAACAGTCAATAAAGTATAGAATGTGCAGAACTGTGATAACAGTAGTGCATGTGACTTACTTCAACTCATAAAAACACTGCATATAAAAACATGTTGATAGAGGTAAGTTAGAAGGTTCTCACTTGGGCGACTGTTGAGTTGGGTAGGGGAAAGGGGTTTTCTGGGCCTTCTTGTGTTTTGGAGTAAGTGGGGGTCCAGGAGCAAGAATCAGATCTATCCTGGAGACAAAAAACAAAAAACATAAAGACACGTGTTCATTTCCTCTTTTTAAATATCTAACATTTTCTAATATACAGTATGTAGGGATGCACAGATATTTTTGTTAACTTTCTGTGTTTGGGCATATAATTAAAATAACTTAGGGCCCTATTTTAATGGTCTATATAGGGTGCAAAAGCATACCTTGTGTGACACGAAAGTCATGTCCTAATTCTCTTATGCTATTTTAACAGCGCGGGCGCAAGGCGTAAAAATAGACTGTTGAGGGGGTGTAAGATAGCAAAGAGCATTGTGACGCCATACGCAGGTTGTACGATAGGGCCCTTAATAATTTATACCAAACAATATTGTGCTTTCATATCATGTCTGCTGGGATGGAGAATATGTTCAGGGTTCAATAAATATAAAAACTGTAGTTTTGTAATTGCTTTTTCTTTAAAAATCAAGTAAAAATGTGTAAATGTGACAAAATGAATGAGAAACCCATTGTTTTGGTGCAGTAATGTGTGTTGCATAGTTAGGCCAAGTGTGTGTGTGTGTGTGCGCGTGTGTGTGTGTGTGTGTGTGTGTGTGTGTGTCTTTACCTTGTCTGGAGGTATTTGATTCTGCAGAGCATGTCTAGGTGTCCTGCAGAATACTGCTCTATCACATCCTTCACATCATATGGCCTGAGAGTCTCCTTAAAGTGTTTCTTATTCAACAAGAACATCAGAATCCTAAAACACACACACACACACACATCAACCTTACATTTAGAACATTCAGTAAAGGATCTGCCAATCTTAACGGCTCATACACAAAGCAAATGTCCCAGTGGTAAATCAACACCTTTATGCAAGAATCACAGATCATGTATCATCAGCTTCAAATACCTGTTTGCTGATTTGTAATTGCATTTTTGCAGCTAATCCGATGAATTTGACTGGCAGAAACCTTCCTCATTTTGCCTTTATCTGCACTGCACTATTTTATGATTTTCATCATCAGAGAGATAATTTTTCTTTCCCATATTGCTTGAAACCTGTGGCCTGCTTAATAATGTGGAAGAATAGTGTGATTTGTTTTTTTGTTTTAATTGGGAGGAGAATTTTTTACAGTAACTAATGGGCCACGATTTAGAAACTATACTGACTCATTTGCTTATTTGGAACACAGTGAATATATCTGTATCGGGTTCTTTGCCCCAATCGTTTTTGGGGAGGATTTCATCCATTCCCCTTAAAACTCTGTTCCAAGAGGATGGGTTACACTCAAAAACAAGTAAGGGTGTAGGGTACAAATGAGAAATAGGATTGGAACTTCTGCTTAGAATTCTGTTAAGTGTTTGTTTAGACTACTCAATCCACCTTTAATTAAACAGATTATTTGTCTGACTATATCTTGTTAAATTAACTAGCCAGATATCATACATAAAATAGCAGAGTTTATCATGCACTTTAGTCTAAATCCAATAAATGCAGTTTAAAAAAGTCTAATTTACTCGGCCTTAAACATGACAGTGAACTGGAAAGTGTGTGAGTGTGTGTGTGACTGCTAATCTGCTGCGTGCTATTTCTCTCAGCCACTAGTTAAAGGTTAATGACCCTGCCCCTTTAATAGAAACCCATTTTGCTTGGATGGATGAGGGGCTTTAGAAGGGGATATTTTAGGCAGAGCGCACTTTCCTCTCATTAATCAGTGGGAGTGTGTGAAAAGTTAGCGGATTATTAGTGTGAGTGTGTGTGTGAGAGAGAGATGAGGGCATTACGTGTGAGGAGTAATGGACATGTGTGTGTGTGTGTGTGTATATAAATGTGTGGGTGAAGTTGTATGTAAGTGTAGGTGTGTGTGTCTGTGTGTGTGTGAGAGAAATGGACATTGTGTAGATCTGAGTAGCCTGTGTGTGAGTGTGTGTAAGTGTGTGTGAGTGTGTGAGTGTGTGTTGGGGAGGTATTGCACATTAGTGTGGGCTGAGTGATGGGTGTCCTAAATGGCCTGTCAGTACAATGACGGATAATAGAGGATGGGAGCGAGTGTTCGATTCATGGAGTTAAATCATGGGACATAGCGTTCTTTATTACAGCAGAGGACACACAGCTGGTCACCTGCATTACCTCTACTGGACTGAGTGGAAAGAGCACTCAATACCACATAACACCAGTGAGTGGTGGGATTGTCATTGGGGGGCCACTTCACCTATGCTCCAGCCACTAATGTGCTCTCTTTTAGCAGCTGTTGCCAGCTGAGGGCAAAACTAGCAAAAAAACAATTAAAACTGATTCATTTTACCTTTTTTTTTGGAACTATAATGCGCACCGGATTGTAAAGTGCATTAAGCGACACTAGTAAGGGTGCCTACATTGAAGTGAGCAAGGGTGCCGCCATGTTTCCCTTCTAATGGGGAAGCTGGACGAAGAGCCTAAGTAAACAAAACTGTAATTCTTAAATAAAACATTTTCTTTAAAGTTAAACGAGTGCTGGATGTTAATCTACACAGATTTCTCTCCTGAAAACTGTTTATTTGAGTGAGGAAAAGACTTCTGTTTGTTTACAGTAAGCTTAGATTAGACTGCCGCGGTTAGCAGCATAGCCAGCTGTGGTTAGCAGTGCTAGCTAGTCCCAGTTAGCAGTGCTAGCCAACTTCAGTTAACAGCATTTTCCAGCCGCAGTTAACAGCGATAGCCAGCCCCTGATAGCAGCGCTATGCAGCCCTAGGTAGCAGGGCTAGCCAGCCACAGTTAGCAGTGCTAGGCAGTCCCTGATAGCAGTGCTATCCAGCCCTAGGTAGCAGGGCTAGCCAGCCACAATTAGCAGCGCTAGGCAGTCCCTGATAGCAGTGCTAGCCAACTTCAGTTAACAGCGTTTTCCAGCCACAGTTAGCAGTGCTAGCCAGCCCCTGATAACAGCGCTATCCAGCCCTAGGTAGCAGGGCTTGTCAGCCACAGCTAGCAGCGCTAGCCAGTCCCTGTTAGCAGTGTTAGCCAGCTTCAGTTAACAGCGTTTTCCAGCCACGGTTAGCAGTTTTAGCCAGCCCCTGATAGCAATGCTATCCAGTCCCAGGTAGCAGGGCTAGCAAGCCACAGTTAGCAGCGCTAGCCAGTCCCTGTTAGCAGGGCTAGCCAGCCCTAGATAGCAGGGCTTGCCAGCCACAGCTAGCAGCGCTAGCCAGTCCCTGTTAGCAGTGCTAGCCAGCCCCTGATAACAGCGCTATCCAGCCCTAGGTAGCAGGGCTTGTCAGCCACAGCTAACAGCGTTAGCCAGTCCCTGTTAGCAGTTCAAGCCAGCTTCAGTTAACAGCGTTTTCCAGCCACGGTTAGCAGTTCTAGCCAGCCCCTGATAGCAGCGCTATCCAGTCCCAGGTAGCAGGGCTAGCCAGCCACAGTTAGCAGCGCTAGCCAGTCCCTGTTAGCAGGGCTAGCCAGCCCCTGATAACAGTGCTCTCCAGCCCTAGATAGCAGGGCTTGCCAGCCACAGCTAGCAGCGCTAGCCAGTCCCTGTTAGCAGTGCTAGCCAACTTCAGTTAACAGTGTTTTCCAGCCACAGTTAGCAGTGCTAGCCAGCCCCTGATAGCAGTGCTATCCAGCCCCTGATAACAGCGCTATCCAGCCCTAGATAGCAGTGCTTGCCAGCCACAGTTCGCAGTGCTAGCCAGCCCCTGATAGCAGTGCTATCCAGCCCCTGATAGCAGTGCTATCCAGTCCCTGTTAGCAGTGCTAGCCAACTTCAGTTAACAGTGTTTTCCAGCCACAGTTAGCAGTTTTAGCCAGCCCCTGATAGCAATGCTATCCAGTCCCAGGTAGCAGGGCTAGCAAGCCACAGTTAGCAGCGCTAGCCAGTCCCTGTTAGCAGGGCTAGCCAGCCCTAGATAGCAGGGCTTGCCAGCCACAGCTAGCAGCGCTAGCCAGTCCCTGTTAGCAGTGCTAGCCAGCCCCTGATAACAGCGCTATCCAGCCCTAGGTAGCAGGGCTTGTCAGCCACAGCTAACAGCGTTAGCCAGTCCCTGTTAGCAGTTCAAGCCAGCTTCAGTTAACAGCGTTTTCCAGCCACGGTTAGCAGTTCTAGCCAGCCCCTGATAGCAGCGCTATCCAGTCCCAGGTAGCAGGGCTAGCCAGCCACAGTTAGCAGCGCTAGCCAGTCCCTGTTAGCAGGGCTAGCCAGCCCCTGATAACAGTGCTCTCCAGCCCTAGATAGCAGGGCTTGCCAGCCACAGCTAGCAGCGCTAGCCAGTCCCTGTTAGCAGTGCTAGCCAACTTCAGTTAACAGTGTTTTCCAGCCACAGTTAGCAGTGCTAGCCAGCCCCTGATAGCAGTGCTATCCAGCCCCTGATAACAGCGCTATCCAGCCCTAGATAGCAGGGCTTGCCAGCCACAGTTAGCAGTGCTAGCCAGCCCCTGATAGCAGTGCTATCCAGCCCCTGATAGCAGTGCTATCCAGTCCCTGTTAGCAGTGCTAGCCAACTTCAGTTAACAGTGTTTTCCAGCCACAGTTAGCAGTGCTAGCCAGCCCCTGATAGCAGTGCTATCCAGCCTCTGATAGCAGTGCTATCCAGCCCTAGGTAGCAGAGCTAGCCAGCCACAGTAAGTACACTAGCCAGTCCCTGTTAGCAGGGCTAGCCAGCCACAGTTAGCAGCATAGCCAGCTGCGGTTAGCAGTGCCTGCCAGTACAGTTAACAGTGCTACCCAGCCAGGGTTAGCAGCATAGTCAGCTGTGGTTAGCAGCGCAAGTCAGCCCCAGTTAACAGTGATTCCCAGCGCCGATCAGCAGTGATACCCAGCCGCGGTCAGCAGAGCTAACTCCCTTATACTCTGTAATTCATCAGTAGCTTTACTGATCTTTACAACATGACCGGTTGGACTTAGGTGTGCCTTATAGTCCAAAATTCTCTCTTTTTTTTTTTTGAATGTTCAGAACAGCTTTTGTGAAATGTGCCTTAAACCTCAGTCAAAAGCCAAAGTATCAAAATTTGTGTCAATTAAAACCATGGTTCGCTTTGTTTACAGTGTAAAAACACTTTTTTCATTGGTTTGAACGGTGACAGACCAATTACTGGAGGTTAAGGCAGGCTATCATTACCTAGTAAACAAAAGAAGAAAAAAACTCCTCCAAAATTTTTTTAGAAAAACTTTCTGTGGTCTGGATTTTTGGTAAAAAAAAAAAAAAAAAATTATAATAGCAGGTGGGAAACATGAATCAAACCACGGTCAAAAGCCAAAGTATCAAAATTTGTGTCAATGGAAACCATGGTTCGATTTGTTTACAGTGTAAAAGCACTTTTTTGTTGGTTCGGACTCTGTCAGAGGTTCAAGTCAGGCTATCCTTACCTATTAAACAACAGAAAAAGAAAAAGCAACCTGCTGATCAGACAACATTCTATAAACCAATCAGTTTGAAGTATAGGGGGACTGCACCTATGTAGATGATGATGCCGGAAGGTAGCAAAGTTCTTTAGTGACTTCATTAAAGTGCATTTTTGCAACCAAAACTAACTGAACTACCTGTAAATGTACAGTACATAATGTACCAAACACATGAACCTTGCTCCAGACTTCGGTTCGGACTGTTTCAAAACAATTTCACAAGTATTTTCCAGCAGTGCCACTGGAATCCACTTCTACTCCTCCATGATAATAAGATAACAATGCTGGTGGATTTTAGACACTTTGCATTACTTCAGCTACAGTGAGGATGCCCCAATGATGCTTAATTGTGTTGAGGTCTGAAGATATGCTTTGCCAGTCCAGAACCTTTAGAAAGGCAATGGTTGCCTTGGAGGTGTGTTTGGGGTTGTCATCATGTTGGAATACTGCCATGAGGCCCAGTTTCCGAAGGAAGAGGCTCTTGAGGATCATGATCTGCTTCAGTATGTTACAGTACATGTTGGCATCATGATTCATGGTTCCCCCAATTAACTGTAGCTCATCACATTTACAAAAATACATTTACACAACCATCCACTGAAAGCTTTTGGAAGACTGGGCCAAGTTCCATAGAAAAACAAGAGCGGATACTCTGCGGCAGTGTTCCAAAGAACCGTTTGTGCTTTCACTTGATTTACAGCTTTAATTTGTAGAAGTTGTTCCAGCTAATTAGGCAAACTAGACACATCCTGGATGCCACAAAGCTGGAATTCACAACAGCAACAAAACAAATGCTCTCTAAATTTAACTGGGAGTTTTAGTAATGTTTCATTAAAGCTTGTCCAAACTAGACTCAGCTACTCGGTGTGCTTACCGTACTGCTCTGATGACTAGTTTGAGTGTAGGAATCATTTCCTCCATCAGGATGTCCGGTGGGAAGCCCTTTTCCTCAGGTGTAGGATCTGTCAGACCCCCCGCATCTAGGAGGAATCATCAAGATAGATTTCAGTAGCTTGTCTTTTATGCTGAATCAGTTTTGTACTGTGAATATGTCTGGCATATCAATAAATGTGACTTAGAGCTGAAGAAAACAGATGGGATTATTTATTACACCAAAAAGTGTTAAACAAACCAAAATATGTTTTATATTTAAGATTCTTCTAAGTAGCACCTCTTGCTTAGGTGACAGTTTTGCACTTCTTGGCTGGATTTTCTCAGTCAGCTTTATGAGGTAGAGTCACCTGGAATGAACAGCTTTCAGTTAACAGCTGTGCTGGACTTGCCTTAATGTGTTTGAGAGCATCAGTTGTAAAGTTGTAAAGTAAAGAGGTAGAGTTGGTATACAGTGAATAGTTAATAATAATTCATATTATGGCAAAAACTACTCAAATAAGTAAAGAAAAAAATTACTTTAACAAATGAAAGTCAGTCAATCTGAAATTTTAAGAACTTTGAAATTATCCTCAAGCGCAAAGTGTCCTTCCAGACGGGATTAGTTTCTCATTACTTCTACTCAGTAATAAAACTCCTGCATCCGGACTGCAATTGAAAAAACAGGAGGACCAGTGAGTATTTAGGATTTCTCTGTCACATGACATCACGTTTAGTAGCTTCTCCATTTCCACTCGCTGTTGTGTTTACGTGGATCTCCGTGGAAACACAAGCGCCCAAAGTGTAATTAAGGTGCCTAGCAGTGGATGGCGAGGTGAATTTTAATAAAGTCCCGGACGGGACTAAAATTTCCGGAGGACCACGGAGTTCAGCGAAAAACTGTGAAACAATAAATAATTCAGCCTCTAATTTTCTTAGAGGACGTCTGAGAAAAACACATACATGGTTGTTCCGCACAGGAAAAAAAACGAGAAAATTACCCCAGGACCCCCTGAAAAACTAATTCTGTCCAGATAGGGCTTAAGAGTTACCTAAATGTTTCCCAGAGTATTTAGGTTTGTTTAACATTTTTAAGTTACTACATAATTCCTTATGTGTTCCTTTATAGTCTGGATGACTTCAGTATTCATTTACAATATAGAAAAAAAACTGAATTAGAAGGAGTATCCAAACTGTTGATTGGTACTGTAAGGTAAAGTTATTATCATTATAATCATTGACATTTTTAACTTAAGATGAGAGTTTTAAATCTTAAGATGAGACTTCTATAAGCACAAGTGTGTATGAAACCTGTAAAAACTAAATTTAAGTAGTTTGCTTTCTTTAATCACATGTTAAACAGCTGAATCCTGCTGAGCTAGCAACTATAGTTTAAAGACTAGTTATTTCTGTTGTAGCATTACTGTTTAACTTTTCTTTCCTGTGTCTGTGTTTGATAACATCATCAAAATAGTGGCTGGTCTACTCAGCTAAGTAACATTACTTTGCAAGGATGTAGCTAATGTATTTTCTGAAAACATTCAAATTATTAATAAAATCTGGTAAACAATAGGTCTCAGCATCAATATGAAATTCCATTGACTATGTTCCTGTGTTAAAGCAGCATTATGAAAAAATATGCATTTCTTGCTCTAGGGCCCCTTCACTTAGGAAATGTAATGACCAAGCACTAAAGGACACACTTTTCCCATGCATTTTACATTTTGAGACTTTTAGATCTGAGCAATATTGCAAGATTTTACACAAATATGGTTCATAATATAACAGTTCTCAATAGTGTTGTCTTGGAGACATCACTAAAGTTATATAGTGCAGTTGTAGGCGTTTAGATCCCGAAGTACAAAATGAATAGCACAAAAGATTTTGCAGCTCATATATTTTAAAGATAAAATGTTACATAATGCTGCTGTAAAGTGTATTTTAACTCATTTAACGTAACATATTAAAAAAAATAATTTAGATGTTGATGTATGTCAATGATGGACTTTAACATAGCCTACCTTCTGAGCTCTGTCTCAGAGCATAGGCCTTCATTCTGAATGCGGTCCTGAATCTCTCTCTGTTGGTAAAGCCTGCAGGTTTGGCCTCTTTAGATGGACTCTCCATGGCTTCTACCGGCCCACAGCTTCCTCCCCCGCTCCCGGGATTCCCACTGGGCAACGTGAAGCGACCCCTCACTGAGGACGGGCGAGGAGTGGGCAGACGCACGCGGTCCAGCAGAGTCAGCTTCTGACTGAGACACACACAGAGACACACACAACACTGTGAACTTCTGTACTGTGAGGAACGTCCTTCAGCGGTCAGGAGCCCACAGGAGAGAAAACCACCACAGAGCAGCTACTATTACTATTATTATATGTGTGGTGGGTGATTTATTCTCAGCACTGCAGTGTCTGTACTGGTATAGTGGTGGTGTATGAGGTGTTATTGTGTGTTGTTCAGGTACAGTGAATGAATCAGATAAAATGTAATGAGAGTGTAGAAACAACGATTTGTTCATAATTCATTTTCAATATTTTTCGCACTATAAGGTGCACTTAAAATCATTTAATTTTCCCAAAAATCATCTGTGCATCTTATGTATAAATTTTAACAGTCAGGTATTAAGGAGCAGTAAAGCCACTCTGCTAAAGTACAGCGTTATATAGGAGTTTCAGTTTAGTACTCCAGCACAGAGACTGAATTAGCATTAGCATTAGCTGCTAACCGCTATTTCCCAGAGTATTATTATCGGCCTGTAGCCTGCCACTAACCCCGGCTAACACTGCTGGAGCAGTATTAGCATTACCCGCTAACCACGCTACATGCTAGCTCCTTAGTTGTTTAGAGGTGTAAATATTATCGATCTCGATATCGATTTTTTTATTACAGTTTTGTTTACTTAGCTTAGATTTACTTAACTTAGCCACCCCACAAACAACACCCAGTGGTGAGACCTGCTGAATTAGAAGTTCCTTATAGTGTCTCTTAAAACGCATCTTATAAACCAATGCGCCTTATGTATGAAAATAGACCCAAAAAATAGACGTTTATTGATAGTGCTCCTTATAGTGTGAAAAATACAATACACTTTTTTAAACCTCTTTTTGATCATCCTGAACCACACAAGCTTATCATGAGTTACTGTGCTCTGGCATTTCAAACTGCACAACACAATAGTTTTGTTCAAATTGAAAAGAAAACAGAGAAAGACGACATGGCATCCTCGCACTATTGAAATAAGCACTGTTGTGTGTGTGAAGCTCACTCAGAGCTGCTGGGATGGATCTGAGAGACTTTACAGATTGACGTCACAGGCTTAGGCTCTGGAGAGGGTCCGGATGGATGGGCTGGAAGCTGAAGTGGTGGGGGTGTAGCTGGCAGTGCTGCTACAAATGATAACACCATCGCCCAGCAGCACTAGGGAGATGTATGGTAGTATCCTGATTGCAGGGCTGTGCGATATGATGCTATATGTTGTTTGACGAGAGAAAAACATCTATTGTTAAGTATAAAACTCTATCATCTGTATCATTGCAAAATACAACTGGCATTTTGTTGCCTGGGCAACGTGCGAAAGCTGAAAAGTGAGTGTACTGGGCGGTATATTCTGAAAAGAGGTTTATAAAACCAGCTCCACACAGCTCCTTAGTCATGTAGCATTTACTGCATTGTACTACATGTTATAGGCATAAATGCGTGCAAATACCACTTTGGGTTACCGTATTGAGCAATGAGAGCATTATGCAACACTAGTAAAGAACAGGGGTGTCGCCATGTTTTCCTTCTAATTCAGCAGGTCTCTGGAAGGTGGTGGGGGATAACTAAGCTAAGTAAACAAAACTGTAATTCTTAAAAAAGATTTTCTTCAAGTTAAACAAGTGCTGGATGTTAATCTGCACAAATTTCTCTCTTGAAAACTGTTTATCTGGATGGGTAAAGCACTTCTGTTTATTAAGAGTAACCTTAGATATCCAGATTTTCACTAAGGCTGGGTGCAGCAGCATTAGCATTAGAGACTAACCGCTAGTGCTTGTGTTCCGGTAACCCAGGGCAATATCAGCTAGTGTTTTTTTCCCACATAGCTTGTTTTAACACAGTAAACTTGCAGACTACAGTCCTGCTAGAAAATGAAATCAACATCTTCATTAAACGTTGAAGTCAGCAGAGGGAAGAATGAAGTGCTGTAAGATTTTGTGGGAAAACAAAACTGCACTGACTTTAGACTTGATAATAAAACACAGTGGATCAACACCAGCAGATGACTTGTCTCTCCAAACCATCACTGATTGGTGGAAACTTCACACTAGACCTCAAGCAGTTTGGACTGTGTGTCTCTCCACTCTTCCTCCAGACTCTGATCCCTTAATTTACAAATGAAATGTAAAGTTTACTGATGATCAGTGATGGTTTGGAGAGACATGCTGATCATCTGCTGGTGTTGATCCACTGTGTTTTTTTATCAAGTCTAAAGTCAGCTCAGTGTTTTCCCACACAATCTTACAGCACTTAATGCTTCCCTCTGCTGCTGATAACTTTTATGGAGATGCAGATTTCATTTTCCAGCAGGACTTGGCACACTGCCCACACTGACAAAAGTACCAATTGGTCTTATATAATATTCTAATTCTCTGAGACACTGATTTTTGGGTTTTTATTGGCTGTAAGCCATAATCATCAGCAATAAAATAAATAAACCCTTAAAAATAGATCACTCTGTGTTTAATACATCTATAAATAAAGTAACTTTTCAATGATATTCTATTTTTTAGATGTAGTAGTACTTCTTTCAGAAAAAAAAAAAAATTCTCCTCATTTTCCTCCTTTTAAACATTTCCAAAAACCCTTTCAGAACTCTGGAGCGCTCACTAGATTAAAGAGAGGGGTTTACTGTGATCGCTTCATAGACCTTTTAAAAACTCAACTTTAATCCTTCAGTACGATGGACACACACCGTACACACACACACACACACACACACACACCAGGCACACACACACTCACACTTTGCCTACAGACGAAACCAGACCCTCCTGTCGTAAACAATACCCTCAAAAAAAACAACACAGGGCATTCTGTAGTGGTCAGTCCCGTAGGACTGACCCTCAGAGACACACACACACGCGCAGTCACACACTCTCACACACTCTCACACACACACTGCGGCCTGAGCCTCTCTCTCTCCTGAGTGCAGTGAAAGGCAGGAGATTGCGCTGGTGAGAGAAGCTTTAAGGAGATGGAGACGATTCTCTCAGACAGAAGAGACAGAATTACAACTGATTACCATGCAGTTAGAGACAACACTTTCCCACACACACACACACTTACACTGAAACACACACACACACACACACACACACACAATCACTTCTCACGGTACTTGGATCTTCTATCGGCAAATGGTGGACTTTGATGCCCCGGGATGTGTGTGTGTGAGTAAGCATGTAGGTCTGTGTGTGTGTGTGTTTGTGTGTGTGTGTGGAGCTTATATGCCATACAGAGAAGAAACTGGCACTGAAAGAATGGCGAAAACAGATGAGAAAAGTGAATCTAAACAAAGACGCCATCTAACAATCACTCATTCACAAGAATAAAGGAATGAAAGGATGATTAAACGAATAAAGACCCTGAAGATAAAAGGTTTTAGTTGTGTCTGAGTGAGTATTTGTTATTCTCTTTTTTTTACTACAAAAAAATGTACTAACTTTTCAGTTTATCCAGAAAGATCACCAACACAAGGCTCTTTATACAACCCAACATCATGGTTTCATGATTTTTATTTGATTTAAAAGAATACAAAATCAAGATTGTACTAATAGTACAATAATTGTACTAATATGTATCTATTCCTGCATTTTAGCCCTGTGGGACATTCCAAATAAAAAATAAAAAATAAAGAATTTATCACTTTGTGATTACAAAAAAGAGGATTTTCGACCAAGTTAGGCCAAAGATGCAACGTAGTACAGTAGAGTCTTGAAAAATGCATAGATGCCCCTGGAAAAGATGTTTTATCTTGTTGTGATGCTCATTGCTACCTTATACCCCGCCAACAGTCTATTTTCACTCCTTGTGCCTCTTTAAATAGCAACAGAGCTTACAAATACACCTACGCTGATGGGCGTGGTAGTATGGAAGTGAGGTATGTTCATTTCTGGCATATTGCTCTTGATCTTTGCAATGGAAAACACAGGTGCGCCATTGACTGGATTCAACCATGAAAACATTTATCAGTCAGACGTTCATTGCTATCTTGGCAATGCAGGCGGTCGCACACCCACACGTGTTACACACACACAAGGACATGCAGCAGTGCATAAACCAACATTTACATCAACAAAAAACAGAATACAAAATAAAATATCATTGCTGTTCACGTGACACGACCTGCTCACGCACCTTTACGGCATAAATACACAACCTATCAGTCTGGAAAAGGTTACAAAGTAATTTCTAAAGTTTTGGGACTCAGCGAACCACAGTGAGAGCTATTATTCACAAATGGAGAAAACATGGAAAAGTGTTGAACCTTCCCAGGAGTGACCGGTCGACCAGAATTACTCCAAAAGGGCATGAACAACTCATCCAGGAGATCACAAAAGAACCCAGAACAACATTTAAAGAACTGCAGGCCTCACTTACAGCCTCAGTTAAGATCAGTGTCAATGATTTAATGATTCAATAATAAGAAAGAGACTGGGTAAAAATGGTCTCCATGGGAGAGTTCAAGATAAAAAACACTGCTGAACAAAAAGAACACAACGGCCCGTCTCACATTTACCAACTAACATCTTGATGATCCCCAGAACTTTGGGAAAATATTCTTTGGACTGACCAGACAAAAATGTTGTGTGCTGTTAAATGTGCTGTTAAATCTGGAGTAAAACTAACACATCATTTCAGAAAAAATCCTCCTACTGAACATAAAAAAACATGGTGGTGGTAGTGTGATGGTCTGGGGCTGCTGGACAACTTGCTGTAACAGATGGAACCAGAAATTCTGCTGTTTATCAGACAATCCTGAAGGAGAATATCCAACAATCTGTTCATGACCTGAAGCTCAGGTGTACTTGGGTTCTGCAGCAGGACAATGACCCAAAACACACAAACAAATTCCTCCACAGAGATGTGAAAGACTTGTTGCCAGTTATCAGTAAAGCTTCATTGCAGTTGTTGCTGCCCAAGAATGACACAACCATGTTATAAGGTTTACATTTATTCATATTAAGCTTCATTCCATTCCAATGATGAACTTCTTGGCATATGTATGACCACATTCTCAGTCTGTATAAAAACTGTGTGTGTTTGGTGTAGTTGATCTAGTTTCTCTGTTTGTGAGTAGTGATAATGTCAAGCTACAAGTTCTCAGACTTCCCTCTGTGTGTGTGTGTGTGTGTGTGTGTGTGTGTGTGTGTGTGTGTGTGTGTGTGTGTGTGTGTGTGTTTTAGTGAATGAGAGCAGTAACCTGAGCGCTGAGTGAACATGGATTACAGAGTGAAGCAATTCAGCCATGCAGAAATGAACTCTCTCTCTCTGTCACTCTGCCGCACACTCTCTCTCTTTCTCTGTTCCACTCTACCTCTCTCTTTCTCTCTAAAACCTTCTCTCCATCTCTCTCTGCCTCTCTCTCTCCATTCTGTCACTCTGCCACTTTCTGTTTCTTTCTTCCTCTTTTTCCTTTCTTTTTCTCTGCCACTCTACCTGTCAACTCTCTTCTGTTGCTCTACCTTTCTCTCTTGTCCTTCACTTCCTTTTTTCTCTCTTTCTCTCTTGTTATTTTTTCTTTTTCTTTCTGCCACGACCCATCTTTGTCCTTTGTCCTTTTACTTCTCTTTTCTTTAGAGATGCTTTAAATTTTTTTGCCTGGAACCGAAACCGAACAGCACTAGCATTAGACTGAATATAGAAAGTCGAATACTAAATACTGAACACATTTTTTTTTTTTTTTTTTTACAAGTTTTCATTTATTTTCTGCTAACCATGCTTTTACCTTAGCAGTGCTATTCTAAACATGAACTTACATCAGTAGTGCTTTTCTAATCATTAAAATTACCTCAGGAGTGCACTTTTTGGCATACATCTACCTCAGCAGTGCTATTCTAATCATGAGTTTGCCTCAGCAGTGCTGTTATAATCATGAGTTCTCCTCAACAGTGCTATTCAATAATAAATTAACATTAGCAGTGCTGTTATAATCATGTATTTTGCAATTTTTTAGCATACATTTCCCTGAGTAAAGCTAGTCTACTCATAAATTATCATCAGCAATTCTTTCTATCGTACATTTTCCTCTGTAGTGCTATTCAATCATAAATTTACCTCAGCAGTAGGGCTGCAACTAATAATGATTTTGGAAGTAATCTGATGATTATTTTTTCGATTAGTCGATAAGTCAATGATTACATTTAAATATCTGAATGTTGTTTAAACATGGAAAGTATATATATATATAGTGATTTAATAGGTAATCTGTTGTGTTTGGGCACTTTTGGAAACACAAACTAAGTTGATTGTAAACTTTGTGAGTGAGCACTTCTGTCACCAGTACTTTCTGTAATGCAGTACTGTTACAAATTAACGATTAGTCGACAATGAAATTAGTAGTCTACAAATTTAAATAATCAACATTGTCGATTACAGCGACTAATCGTTGCAGCCCTACTCAGCAGTCCACTTTTTGGCCTACATTTTCCTTAGTAGTGCTAATCTTATCATTAAATTAACCCCAGCAATGCTATTTTAATCATAAATTAACATCGGCAGTGCTACTTTAATCATAAATTAACACGAGAAGTGCAACTCTGATGATACATTAATTTCATCAGTATGTTTTTAGTTATAAATTTACTCCAGTACTGCTATTGCAATAATGAATTTACTTAAGCAGTGCTAATCATGTTACATTCTGTTGCCATTATGGACCATTTTTGTGTTTGATAAATATTTAGTGCATTCCTTTTTTTAAAATTTGTCTCTCCATCTGCATTCCCTCATTCTCTTCTCTCTCTCTCTCTCTTTCTTATTCTCCTCCATCCTCTACCTATCACCCCCCCCCTCCCCCCTCCCCTCTATCTCCCACTCAATTTCCAACCTGCTCTTAATATATGTATTGTGAGGTCAGTGTCCGTGTCAAGGACATCTACTATATGGAATCTTTACCTCATAGTCATTAAACATTACGCGCGCACACACACACACACACTAACACACTCTCACATTTACACACACATTTACACACACACTCACATATATATATATATGACCAGGCCCATGTTAGCGATCCTATTTCAATCTCTTTATACTACTCCTGACATCTCACAGGCATTTATTACTAACACACACACACACACACACACACACACACCCTCGCTCACCCTTTCTCGCCCCCTCTCTGACTGTCCGTGCTAACACCCTCATTTTTCACAAGTCCATAACTCTGTCCCTTTCCTAATGGTTTCAGTGATTTCTCATATAGAGCTACTGTCTGCCCGTCAGAATGAGTCTGCTCATTACACACACACACACACACACACACACATATCACGCCTATGGTGGCAGAATAATGGCAGCAGTTATGGGGAGTTATTTAAAGAAACACATTACACAGATCCATTAATCTCATGCTTAACTTCAGTGAGAGAGAGAGAGAGAGAGAGAGAGAGAGAGAGACAGACAGACAGAGAGAGAGCAAGAGAGAGAGAAAGAGAGAGAGAGAATCTGAGAATCTTACCTGGCAATGCCTTCCAGATTTTCTTTCCTATAGAAAAAAAAATGATCACAGTTAGCAAGCAAACAGCTTTACATACCATTCAACACACACACACATACACACACACTTATGCACCCACAGTCAGCTCCATGAATACGAGGGCTGTGTACTGCCAAGATCCTGCCGATACAATCCAACATATCACAATACAGAGGCTATAATATATATTAATACAGTGACCAAGCATAACATTATGATCACCTCCTTGTTTCTACACCCATTGGTTGGGGGATTTATTCTCAGCACTGCAGTGACTGTACTGGTATGGTGGGGGGGAGGGGGTGATAGTGTGTTGTGCTATAAATTGTGATATACTGCAACAGTATATCACAATATATATATATGTATATATATATCTATATATTTTTTCCTATCCATGGGTCCTATTTAGTGATCCATAGGCTGGGCAGCTTGATTTAGGGCGTGGAAGTGTGTCTTTGCTATGGTAACGATGGGAAAAAGTACATCATGGCTTAAAACGCGCAAAAGACAAACTAATTCATGACTTTTATTCGCTAATGAGATAAAAAAAAGGTTTATAAACAGCTAAGGAATGCTATTTTAATTCACTGTTACCTTAAATCTGTAAACAGTAATATTTTTTAATAGTTCTTAATTTAATTTCTTAAATTTGAACATTTTGCCATTCATTTTTGTTGATGAACAAGATGTATGTTAATTTTACGAAAAATGTAAATCAAATCAGTTCAGCAAGCATATCAACTAAATCTGTTTGAAAACGCTGCAAAAGTGTTGAAAATAATAAGCAGAAGAAGGAGATTAAAGACAACAATAAGTTGGCTTTTCCAAGCCAACTTAATTAAGTGAAATTAATATTATTATTTGCTACACAGGCAGCAAGTCTCTTTAGTCCCTTAAATTGCTTGATATGTTTATGAAAATAGCTAAATAAATAACTTAATGCCTGAATTATTAAAATAGATCTTCAAAACTTTATGAAAACTTTTCCATGGTTGTGTTATTTACCCATAAAGTAAAATAATTAAATTAAAATAATTATTCAACTTAAGCAGGCAGCACTGCTGACAGACACAGACACACACACACACACACACACACACACACACACACACACACACAGTACCTCATTCTAAACTCCTGGTAGATCTGCAGATGGATCGCATGCAAAATGAACTATAACACAAATAAATGAAATTGCCATGAATCACAATGATGACAAAGCAAATAAAAACAAAATGAAAGAAATTATCAATAATACAAAACTTATAAAAAAGTGGAGCACAAATAGGCTTTGTTCACACATCCGCTAAATATGAATAGGAGATTTTCAATTCCAAGTTGGGCCACTTTAGTATAAACAGTGATTAAAATCTGATATATATCTAATTTGCAGCAACGTAACGTCTGCAGAGCATGGTTACTCCCTGTCTGCTTTCTCCCTATTACTCCAAAGACAGCAGAAGAAACAAATTGTGGGATTTATACGCTAATAATATGTTTAAATGTAAAATGACCTGATGTACAGTGAGGAAGGGTGTTGTCAAGGATTCAAGGATTCAAGGAGATTTTATTGTCATTCGCATCACATGTGGTACATGAGGTGGAACGAAATTGTGATCTCACGATCCAGTTTTACACCAAAAGAGCTGTTATTAATAGATATATAGATAAAAAAAGAATACAATAAAAGAAATAGAATATACAAAATAGATAGATAAATATCCCAAAGAATAAAAAAAATAAATAGAGAGTAGAAAGGTTCAGCAACATGAAGTCCAGGGTGCAAGTGTGCTATAGCAGCATGATAATGTGAATTAGAGCAGTGGAGATAAAGTGTCTCAGTGCAAGTAAAGTGACCATGTTTGTAAACAGTAAACAGTAATTTGTCCTTGGTGTCAGTGCAGTGTGTTGTTAAGTGGAGTTTAAGAGTCTTTCTGAGTCTTGTTGTTTTGCACTTAATGCTCCGCAGCCTCCGGCCTGAGGGGAGTGGGACAAAAAGTGCGTGTGCTGGGTGGGTGGGATCCTTCCTGATGCAGGTGGCCCTTTTCCTGCATCTGGAGGTGTAAATGTCTGTGGTGCTGGGGAAGCTGACTCCATCAATCCTCTGTGCAGCCTTCACCACCCTCTGCAGAGCTTTCCTGTCTGCAGCAGATCAGCTTCCATGCCACACATTGATGCTGGAGCACACAACGCTCTCCACCACACATCTGTAGAAGGAGGTGCGGACTGCGCTCCCGAGTCCAGCTCGTGTCAGCCTCCTGAGGAAGTAGAGCCGCTGATGTGCCTTCCTGACCAGAGTGGAAGTGTTGTTGCTCCAGGTGAGGTTGCTGGTCAGGTGCACACCCAAGTACCTGTAGCTGTCAACCACTTCCACCGCAGATCCTCCAATGTGCAGGGGGAGGTGGGCATGCTTGCCCCTTCTGAAGTCCACAATCATCTCCTTTGTCTTTTTTACATTGATGCAGAGATTGTTTTCTCTGCACCAATCCTCCAGGTGTTCCACCTCCTGCCTGTAGCTGGACTCATCTCTGTTCGTGATGCATCCAACCACTGCCGTGTCGTCCGCAAACTTCACAATATGACAGCCTGGATGGAGAGGTGAGCAGTCATATGTGAGCAGTGTGAACAGGAGGGGGCTCAGCACACAGCCCTGAGGGGAGCCAGTGCTGAGGATTATGGAGGGGGAGGAGATGTTGTGAATCCTCACAGACTGCGGCCTGTTGGTCAGGAAGTCTAGGACCCAGTTGCACAGGGAAGAGCTCAGTCCAAGTGAGGAGAGTTTGGTTATCAGTGTCTGAGGAATCATGGTGTTGAAAGCAGATGTGAAGTCCACAAAGAGCATCCGCAGCAGGTCCAGCTTGTTATCCAAAGAGCGGACGTTAGAGAGGAAAAGCGACGGAATCGGGGGTCGGTTAGCATTAGCCTTTAGCCTGGCTAGCACCCCAGCGCGTTTTCCTCTCTTCTGACGCCGCTCGCACCGCCTCCTCCTCTTGCCCTTTGTCTGCAGCGATCCGCTCCCCCACGCTGGAGCGCGGAGGAGCTGCAGCTCGCCCAGCGTAGCTCGGATATTATTGTCCATAGTTGCTGTTTTACTGACCAAACTGTCCTTAATCCTCAGAAGTTCGGTTCTGCTGTAACTCACATGCGTGGGGCGCGTAAAGTTGGGTTCAGGACCGACGTAAAAACAGCTCAAAATAGGGTGTTCGCTAGGAGCGTGAGAAGCCGCTGCACTACTGCGCGCCGCCATCTTGTTGTCTTGTCCCATATCACATATTACAATAAAAAAACAATAAAATTCACAAAATGGAAAAAGGACAGTTGTTTATTTCATTTTTAGGGATGCAATGTATGTACCTTTAGGAATTTTTACTGTTTTGACTACTTACAGTGGTATAAAAAGTTTGGGCACCCCTGATCATTTTTATGACTTTCTTTTATAAATCATCAGTTCTTCAGATCAGCAATTTCAGTTAAATATATCATATAGCAGAGGAACACAGTAATATTTGAGAAGTGAAATGAAGTTTATAGGATTTACAGAAAGTGTGCAATAATTCTTTAAACTAAATTAGACGGGTTTGAGCACCCTTGTCGTTTTATTGACAACATGGGAGCCTCAAAACACAACTCACAAATGACCTAAAAACAAAGATTGTTCAACATCATGGTTTAGAGGAAGGATAGAAAAAGCTCAATAATCTCAGAGATTTCAGCTGCAGATTCCACTGTGAGGAACAGAGTGAGGAAATGAAAGAACCACAGGCACAGTTCTAAGACTCAAAGTGACAGAACAAGAAAAATCTCAGATAATCAGAGGAGAAGGATGGTGAGAACAGTCATAGTCAATCAACCCACAGACCTCCAGAGCTCAAAAGACCTACATCATCATCTTACTGCAGATAATAGAGTCACTGTGCATCGTTCACTGTTCACTTTTTACTATTCAGTGCACTTTGCACGCGGAGAGGCTGTATGGGAGAGTAATCAATGCAGAAAAAGCCTTTTCTGAGCACACGCCACAAACAGAGTCGCTTGAGGTATGCTAAAGCTAAAGCGCATTTGAACAAGCCAGCTTAATTTTGGAATAAGGTTCTGTGGACTGATGAAACTAAAATTAAAGAGTTATTTGGAGGACAGTTATTTATGCATGGAGGAAAAAGAACACAGCAAGACAAACACTTCACTACCCACCTGAATATTTTTGTAAATCTGTGGTGTGATTAGATTAAAGCAGGCTGTTTGTGCTCCGAAACAATCAAACCTGACTGAACTGGAGATGTTTTTTTTTTTTAAGAAGAATGATCCAAAATACCTTCAACCAGAAACCAGACTCTCATTGGAAGGTGGATCTAAATATTGATGTAATTTTTCTGTTTGGTGCCCAAATGTATGCAGCTGTCTAATTTAGTTTAAAGAATTATTACACACTTTCTGTAAGTCCTATAAACTTCATTTCACTTCTCAAATATCACTATGATCATCTGATATATGATATATATGTAACTGAAATTGCCGATCCAATCAACCAAAGATTTATAAAGGAAAATCATGAAAATTATCAGGGGTGCCTAAAACTATTGGCAAAACGTATAGCCATTCACACCTACCATTTTAAATGTGGTTGCTGTGTGCATTTGTGATGAGGCAGCTATCCATTAGCTTGTTAATTTTAACGTGCTCAGTTTACCCCTGGGTAAACTATTCCCACAGGGGTAGTTATGTGTTTATTGTGGGTGGTGTTTTGCTGTCAGGGATGCATTGAGATGCTCTGGCGATTAATGGGTGCTATGGGGTGGATATATCAGATGAAAAAAAAAACATATCTACTGCATCCACAACATAACAGAACGTTTAAATACAAAATACTAAAAATAATAAAGTAAATATTGTCAGACTGTGTATGAAAGTGTGTGTATTTGCTTCATGCATGTGACTGTAGATGTAGAATACCTGAAGCATGGCAGAGATATCACTGTTTCATAGAATCTCCATGTGGCTATAAGATCTTCTCTGACTGGATTCGTAGCATAGTATCGCCAAGCCGCCTGGAACGAAACACTGAGTCAGATATCGTCGCTGTCCGATGAAAAACACTCCAAACTCTCCAAAACAGCAGTTTTACAGGAGAGAGAAAAAAACGTCAAAATTTTCAATGGAAGTCAATGTAAAAAGAGTTTATTTCAGGTCATTTTAAAGAGTTTCTATTGGTCCGTTCATCAAGAAATTTTGGCATAGTGTAAGGGACAGTTTGTCGGTTCAAATTTTGTAGCAAACTAAAATTCGACACAAAAATGGCGATAAGTGTTTTTCATAGGACAGCTGTCACACAAGACCACGGAGGAGGATCCAAATGCAGATTTATTAACAAACAAACACTGAAAGTCCAGGCAAACAAAGCAGGCAAGGGATATCCAAAATCAGAGTCGTAAATATGAGCAAATGTCAAAAAATCAGGTAATCAGAGGAAAATACAGAGCGCTTCGAATTGCAAGTGAAAAACAGACAAGACGTCGCACCTGGGTCGAGGTGTGGCGTCTATTTATACACACACTAGGCATAATTACACACGAAGACAAACTGAACTAAAACTGGGGTGAGTGCGACCTCCTGAGGCGTGGAGGTGCAACGCCTGGGTCAATGGTAACATCGACAATATACAGAATTAAGTCCTACCGTAGAAACCTCAAGATCTGTGACAGCTTGCATTTTTATTTATCCTTGCTATTTGGGCTAATTGGCATCTGATTCGTTTAAAAAACAAAGAATTATCTTTTAACATGATGTAGTTTCTGAGAAAAATGATGTCTACATATGAGGACGATAGTTTTATATTTCGATAGAACGCAATGAAGTCATGATTTGTAGTTAGCGATGATGTACAAAACATTTATTTTGTGCCTGAACACAGCAGCATTTTTTGCCTGAGTGCAAAACAAAATTAGAAACAATAATTGTGCCCCTTTGAGCAATATGGCTCATTTGAAGTGCTGCTGCTTCAACACGAAGACGTAAGAAAAAGCAAAAACAAACATTAATTGTATTTACTGTTCATTTACATTTGTGAACAAAATCAAACCTGTAACCTGTAACAGTATAATGGCCTCATAAGAGGACACCAGAACTTTGTAAAGCAAAATTTAGTGTTCTAAAGTGGCCTAGACAACCCACAATGTGATGCCCACGCATGTGGACGCCAGGTCCTAGTAGATTAAAATATATTAATTAAAGATTATTAAAACATGTGACTAGAGTTGCAACTAATGGTTGTTTTAGAAGTATATTAGACTATTCAACCAAATTATAAAACAAAAAAAAATTATTATTCCACCATTTACAGCACATTATATATCAAAGGATTCAGAAAGGATTCTGGAGGAATCCTTGTGCACTAGGGACAAGACCGACGGTCAGTAATGGATGCAGGTGATCTTCAGGCCCTCAGGAGGCACTGCACTAAAACGAGCTATACTGATTTTTTAGTGAAAATCAGTGCATGAAACTCACTAAAACACTTCCAGAAATCACACATGCAAGCTTAATCTGAATCATGCAGATAAGAAGCAATATGTCAATGCCATCTAGGAACACCACTGTCTTTTCAAGACACTTTTTTTTTACTGGAAAAGTCAGGAGAGTCTCTCCAAGCCAAAATACAGAATCCAAATCAACAGCAGTAAAAACAGTAGCATTATACAGTTTATTATAATATTTGGAATTCACCCATATCGAACCATCTCTTAGGTGACATAAATAGACTGGTCCTTTTTGCCATATTTGCTTTATATATTCAGATGAAATGCCTTTCTTTACTATTAATTTATAGATTTTAGATGATTTTACAATATAAGTAACTTTAATATGCCATCATCATTATTGTTACATTTTTTTACTGTTTGGGTTGGGTTGGGTAGTCGAGCTTAACGCCACATCAGCTCGTCGGCTATTTCGTGGCAGGATAGGTACTGTTTATTCAAAAGGTTCTACGATCTAAGCCATCGCAAGGCAGACAGACACAGACAGACACATTCACTCACACCTAAGGGGCAATTTCAATCAAGTTCCAATTAGCCTGAACGTGCCGTCTTTGGACTGTGGGAGGAAACCGGAGAACCCGGAGGAAACCCACGCAGACACGGGGAGAACGTGCAAACTCCACACAGAAAGATTCCCGGGTCGCCCCAGCCGGGAATCGAACCCAGGCTGTCTTGCTGTGAGGCAGAAGTGCTACCCACCGCGCCACCGTGCCTCCCTTTTTTACTGTTTAAACTGTCAACATAACTGTTGTATCTGGAGATAACGGTAAACATCTTTTCTAGGTCGTATATTTCCCACAAATTGCCCCTCATAGTGGCACTTTTAGTACTTTACTAAAACAACATTTTATGTGTTCCCTTAAGTTAAGCTAAGTTAAGTTGAACACACACACACACGTGTGCAGTGTGATGCTGAAAGTTTACCTGTATGAGTCCAGCTGCAGGGTGTCTGCGCTTCTCAAAGTGTTTCTGCCTGTGCTGCTCCTGAACCTTCAGAGCCAAACCAGAACCCAGGATACCCTGCAGACACCAACAATCAAACACAATCAAATCAGAACAACTGCTTGAATAATTAAATAACCACAAATACAGTGTCAGAGCAATTCTCCTCCGACACATGTGAAGTCAATCACCCCTTTTTTTGAGCTGCTGCTACCGATGCAGCATTGTCTGAGCATCTAGCGCGCAGCGACTCGGTTCCGATACATCAGCTCACAGATGCCTTGTGCCGCCCGGCACCTTTGGGTGTGATGGGGAGAGAGCGCCATCTACCCACCCAGAGGGAGCAAGGCCAATTGTACTCCCGCTGGGCGTCGGCAGCTGATGGCAAGCTACATGAACGGGATTCGAACCTGCAACCTCCCATTCATAGCGGCAATGCATTAGAGCGCTGGACCGCTCGGCGCCCCTTATTCAGTTATTATTTCTAAAATAAAGACTACTGTAATGCCATTTAGTTTACCAGATTTTGTGGAGTGATATTGATGCCTACCTATAGAGTTAAAAGGGTTTAAAGGGTTAACAAATCCTCATCTGTTTTTACTAAACTGTCTTGCATTTGAAATTTAGACAATTAATTTTTTCTATGTAAAAAATAATTCTTTTTTACATAGAAACCTGTCTTGCTTTTTTTAAAAATGTATCGGTAACACTTTATATTAAGTGTTGACTAACTAACATGAATTAATGCATAAGTTACCATGAATAAGACATGAACAATGCTTGGGTAATGTTAATTAAACACGGAACTACAGCATTAATTAATGTTACTTTCACATTAACTAACGTTAGAAGTAAAGCATTTTTTAAGACAAATAATGTTACCTAAAGTTTGGTAAACAAGTAACAACTGCTCTTCTTGTCATTTGCTTATGTGATGCAGCTATGCAAACAGTCATTGTTAAATATTTATTAATTAAATATTAGTTAGAAATATATTTGGCTGAGATAACACTCATGCAGTGATGTCAGTTAACTAATATAATATTATATATTTTACATTTTTACTTCTACTGAAATACATCTCTACATGGATTAGAATTAGTTCACTTTCCCGTTACATCAGGTATAGTCGTTTTATATTAGGTAATAGGTATAAATATAAATATTTAATGAATACAGTATGCATAACTGCAGTACGCAAGCAAATGACAAGAAGATGAACTAATGCAGTTGTTGCTTGTTTACCTAACATTAGTTAATTAGTCAAGACTTAATGTAAAGTGTTACCATTTTATCCAGCTAGATGTTTTTCAGTCTACTGTATGTTAGCCTAAAAAAAGTCACATGATGTAATATCGGCCCTGCAATCTACCGCAGAAGTATAAATGTGCCTTAACACAGTCAGTAAAATTCAGAAGGTCAAGATACCCTGACAAAATATTCAAACCAGCGATCTTCCGTTCATAGTGGCAGCGCTTTAGCCCGCAAGACCATTTGAGTCATACATGTGAACTCATGTGTCATCCTATTCTGAATTGATAGGGTTTAATATGATCTTGGCTCATTCTTTGCAGCTACAACCACTGTCAGACATCAGGCTTATCTCTCCCTCCCTGACAGACACAGTGATGAAGAGGAGTGAGGAAGAACGGGAATACTCACGGCCGGCAGAGCGAAGAATGAAACGCCAATCAGAGCGAACGTCCCAGCGAGCAGACGTCCTGCCCACGTCTTTGGTGTCTTATCACCATAGCCAATGGTCGTCAAAGTGATCTGAAACAGGGATCGCATAATATTCAAAGTTCTGCAGACAGGAAGAGAAAGTACAGTACTGCCAAAGGCTGTTCATTTTATTTATTTATTTATTTTTATTTCTAATTTTCTCCAATTTGTCTCCCCAATTTTTGTGACCAAATGTTCCACCTATTCAGCTGCTGGCCAGCTGTATATCTCCCATCACAGGTGATGCCTCAACACCAGAAGGGGGAAGGCTAGCACATGCCCCCTCCGTCACATGTGAAGTCACACTCCGCCTCTTTTCAAAGTGCAGCTGATTCTGTCCAGTAGCCAGCGCACTCGGAGGAAAGCGCAGCGACTTGGTTCCAATACATCAGCTCACAGATGCCTTGTGCTGATCGACATCACCTAGTGAAAAGGGGAAAGAGCACCATCTACCCACCCAGCTAAAGGCAAGCTGCATGACTCAGATTCGAACCAGCAACCTCTCCTACCGATCATTGCGGCAGCACTTTAGCCCTGTGGACCACTCGGCATATATATATAATCTTCAGGGACATCCCATTCTAAACTCATAGGGTAGATTTTGGGCTGGGTATGACTTTGGCTCATCCTTTGAAGCTACAACAGCTTCAACTCTTCTGGAAAGACTTTCCACCAGGTTTAGGATTGTGTTTATTCTTCCAGAAGCACATTTGTGAGGTCAGACACTGATATTGGAAGAGAAGGCTTGGCTCACAGTCTCTGCTCTAATTCATCCCAAAAGTGTTCTGTAGGGTTGAGATCAGGACTTTTTACAGGCCAGTTAAGTTGTTCCACATCATAATCACCAGATTATCCATGCCTTTATGGACCTTGCTTTGCACACTGGTGCACAGTCATGTTGGAACAGGAAGGGGCCGTCCCTAAACTGTTCTTGCAAGGTTAGAAGCATGACATTGTCCAAAATCTCTTGGTATGATGAAGTATTAAGAGTTTTGTTCACTGGAAAACAACCCAACACCATAATCCCCCCTCCACCAAACTTTAAACTTGGACCAATGCAGTGAGACAAGTACCACTCTCCTGGTAAACATCAAACCCAGACTCATCCATTGGATTGTTAGACAGAAACTTTTCTGTGATTTCAGTGTGATTTCACTGTAGAGAGTGGAATGCCTCCACTCTAGTGGCGGCCTACTTTACACCATTGCATCTGACGCATTGCATTGTGTTTGGTAATATAAGGCTTGGATGCAGCTGTTTGGCCATGGAAACCCATTCAATGAAGCACTCTACTCTCTACTGTTCTTGAGATAATGTTAATCTAAAGACCACATGAAGTTTGGAGGTCTGTAGTGGTTGACTGCAGAAATGGGGTGACCTCTGCACTAGGGGTGGGCAATATGGCCCTAAAATAATATCACAATATTTCATGGTGTTTTCCAGATTACTATACTCTTGGCGATATGACAAAACACTGAATTCTTATTGCATATGATATGATATGGCATAACTGAGATGCTAAAAAATATAAGAATTTTATCAGATTTGTAACAAAAGTGAATGATCCACAATTTCATGATACTACACTGTAAACCCAGAAGTTGTTTTAACTCAAATAAACTGAGTCTGTTTTACATAAAATTAGAGATTTCTAAACAATACTCAACTATTTTGAGTTAGTTGAACATTTGTGGGCACGTATACATTCAAACTGAGATCTTTGAGTTGAATCAACTTATAAGTTGTCTGTGCCATTAACAGCTTCTTTCCATTGGCTTCTGTCAAAATCTATTTGCATACTGGGTGTGTCCAACAGTTTCTGACACTCACCGTCAGTGTGTAGTGATTCACCCGGGGCTAGGTTAGGTAAACTTGTAGATCACATATTATGATTAAATACTTGGTCTCTGTGTTGTAGGCTGTAGAACAAGCATCATTTACTGAGCTGCAGTAACTCTGTGTTCTCACTGTGCTCTCAGTACTTTTAATTCTTTACTCTTTTCTTTCATCTAATTTTCTATGAGTATTTAAAAAAATAGTTGAATGAAACCAGAAAGAAGACTAAATACAAGTTCAGGAAAATGTTAATTTTAAATATAGGTATATGTATTTGTTAAGTTCACTGTACTTAAAAATGATATTAAAATTTATTAGGTAATCGTTACAACAAAAGTTTTGAGTTTAGTCAATTTATCTGGTTTTTTACAGTGTAATAATGCACTCCAAATATCTCCATACATGCAGGATTAGAGTAAAATAAGATAGAGACAGATATGATCTGTCTCTAGTAGCTATATAATTCGTAAATGAGAACTAAATTAGATTTTTTTTGCTAAGAACAGTAAAAAAAAGGAGTACCCTGATGTTATAATTAGGGGTGGGTGACATGGCTCGATATTTCAGGGTATATGTGTTTTATTGTTACTGACAGTTGACTGTGGAATATTTAGTAGTGAGGAAATTTCACGACTGGATTTGTTGTACAGGTGCTGCTAGAATTCACTGAGCTCCTGAGAGAGACACATTCTTTCACTAATGTTTGTAGAAGCAGTCTGTGTGTCTAGCTGCTTGGTTTTATACACCTCCCATTATCCCATTACAGTAACTCTTTCTTGGTACATAATGTTTTGGTCAAATAAGGACGGATGTGAACAAGGCCTTACTTATAGTGTGTGTGTGTGTGTGTGTGTGTTTGTGTGTGTGTGTGGTAGCCTCTAGTGTTTATCACTCACCAGCCCCCACCACAGTGCGTCTGCGTAGGTGTCAAAGTCCTGCGTAGGAGTTACATTATCTCTGTCTAACACATCTGTCGTTTCAACATCCTTCTCCACCAGGTAAACCAGGAACGAGGCCAAGATCAGAGACAGGAAACCGATGTACCAGGCAGTGATCAGCTCCTACACACACACACACACACACACAAACACAGGCAAACAATATCACACTGACCCACATCAACAACCAATAGTGTTCAGGCCCTCTGTATCAGTGCATACAAGTGCATCTCAATAAATTAGAATATTTATTTTTCAGTTATTAAATAAAAAAGTGTAACTCATATATTTCATACAGCACCAGGAAAAAATAATAGACCACTTCAAAATAATCAGTTTCTCTGATTTTGCAATTTATAGGTTTGTGTTTGAGTGGAATGAACATTGTTGTTTTATTCTATAAACTACTTATGACATTTCTCCCAATTTTCCAAAGAAAAGTATTGTCATTTAGAGCATTTATTTACAGAAAATAAGAAGGTAGTGCTTTCAAACCTCAAATAATGCATTTAAAAACAACCACAACAATAATGCTTTTTTAACTCCTGGAATAAAACTTGCTTCCTTCTGCTTTGGCAATGTTTCTCAACTCTGAGGACTGATTGTCCAGCAGAACAGTACTCAATTCCACACAGCTAGATCAAATAAGATGTGGATGAAGGACCATCAGATCAATACATTGTCATGGTCAGCCCAATCTCCAGCCCTGAACCCCATTGAAAACCTCTGAAATGTAATCAAGAGGAAGATAGATGGTCACAAGCCATCAAACATATCTGAACCAGGAGTGGTCAGATATGTCAGATATGTATAAGATCACCCAAAAGCAGCGTGAAAGACTGGTGGAGAGCATGCGAAGACACATAAAAACTTTGATCGGGGCTATTCAAAATCAGGGTTATTCCACAAAATACTGATTTCTGAACTCTTCCTGGGTTAAAACATTAGTATTGTTGTTTTGAAATGAATATGAACTTGTTTTCTTCCTTTTTTCCAGGTCTGAATTCACTGCATCTTTTTCATTATTTTGATTTGATTATTTTCATTCCTCCTTCTTCTGCAAATAAATGCTCTAAATGACGACTTTTTTATTTAGAATTTATGAGAAATGTTGTCAGTAGTTAATAGATTTATAGATTTATAGAGTGTTTATAATTTGCAGCTAATGAAACCTAAAGTCAGTGTCTCAGGTTTTTTATATTATTAAATAAAATTGTAGACTCACACTTGTAGGTGTGAAAGGTGAAAAGTTTTACAGGTTTGTGTTAGGCCACAGAACATTTTGTGATGGGTCATGTGAGCCACGAGTTCCGAACACCAACCCTACTGCTTTACTCTTCAATGCACTCGGAGGAAAGCTCAGAGACTCCTGCATCTGATATGATGTTTCTGTATATTCTGTATATTTTACTGTGAGAAGATGACTCAGCTCTGTCTAAAAGCAAGTGTAGCCGATTAAGAAGCCCTCTGTGATGTCAACATCTGTGATTCAAGAAAGGAGCTGCTGCTGCTGCTATTCCCAGAACAATGGACTAGCTAACCCTGAATCATCGCTGTGAATGTGCTTATTACCTAAATGTTGAGAATAGAGTTGCACGGTGTACCGAAGGTTCGATTCTTTTTCGATACTACGTCATCACAAACGATTCGGTTCTTTAGCGTTCGATGCTTTCGATACTGTATATAGCCCAGTCACTAGCTTCAAATGAGTCAAATTAGTAGGCGCGATTTGATTCAGTTCATAAGAAAACTGATTCACACCGCAGCAGTCGGTGTGGCAGGATTCAGATAAACTTAGTGTTCTGAACAAATGAATCGATTCACGCGCAAGCCAGCAGAGCAGCAGCGAGTGTAGAATGGCGACGGCTAAAATAACAGATGTCTCTCGTCTGCGACTTGTGGACAAAACGGGCGCGAGGAGTGAAGTGTGGGAAAATAGTCTGAGATGTAGGCATCTGTTTTTTATTTATATTTTTATTTTTAAATAAAATAACGAAAATAACGAAAACTGAAAGTGAAACTAAACTACTTTATTTATTAGCGCTGTTTTCACTCCCGCAGTTGTACAGCGGGGGGTGTTGTGCCGATTCTGTCCGCGAAGCGGGAGTCGGATTCAGTAGCGGATTCGGCACAAGCGCGGCGGCACCTCGCGGTCCGCGGTGTTAGTTGTAAGCGCTCGCGCTAGCCGCAAAATACGACAGAAAACACTGAGGGAGCTGCAGAATTATGTATGGGACTAGAATATGAGCATGAGGAGATCAAAGAGAACCTTTACCTGTGAGTAGCTCACATCAGAACACGCAAATCTCTCTCACTCTCGCTCTCTCACTCTCACTCTTTCTCTGTGTCTCTCTCTCGCACGTGAACGCCTCCGCGTTTGACCTGCAGCACTGTGTTTAGCTGTTCTTAAAAATCATTTTAATTAAATAATAGTTCTATGCTTCTATGTTACAGTGTTATTTAACATAATTCTGATCATATTTCGCTCATTCATTTAGCAGACAAGCACCCTGATCTCTACAAAGAGCTGAGAAGTCGACAGGTTAGTGGAGTTAGTCAAGATACACTCTGTCTGTAGCTTTACTAAGATTTACTAGCGACTGCTGTGAAACATGAACTCAAGATGTTCACGTTTTCGCGTTTCCATCGCAAATCTGTGGTCAGGCACGTAGCCTGCTTGATCGTTACACTGAACATGGGCTTATTAAAAACGGTAAACGGTTGATTAATAAAACGGAGCAGTGAGTGTTAAAATGAACATAACATTGTAATGTTCTTCTGTCTCTTTATTTTCCTTATTCAGAACTTAACTTCTGCCCGCCCGTCAGGTTCACATAGTCAGGCTACCATTACCTCTGGTTTTAGTTTTAGTTTTTAGGAAGTGTTTAGATAATTATGTTATAGTTAAGGTTATAATAACGAAACTTGTTTTTTGTACAAATGTTTCATTTTAGAATAAAAACGTTTGCACCGATTGTTCAGTGTTCAATCCAGTTCAGTCAAAAATAAACATTTTATGTTCAGATATTTTTATTGTTTTTTTTTTCTTCCAAGTATCGTTTTGGTATCGAGAATCGTGATACTACAGTTGGTATCGGTATCGAAGTCAAAATTTTGGTATCGTGACAACCCTAGTTGAGAAGCAGAAAAGGCTTTTTTATAGATGTTTCTATAAAAACTTGGCATCCTGCAAATAACAGAATCTGTTATAAAGGTAAAGGACAGACACATTACTGCATCATTATATGATTTGTTTTTGTTGTTTTTCCTTCTGCACTGCAAATGTACTAAAAAAACTTTCTGCATTTGCTTTTTTTTAAGTAAATTAAATTTTAGATACATTTAAGTAACTTAAACTCGGTTTCAAGACTTAAATGTTACATAGAGTAAATAAGTGAACTAAACTTTAGTAATTTTTTTCTTTTATTAAACTTTACTTAATTTATTTTTGCTGAATCAATCCTCTCTTTTAGTAAACTTTACTTAATTTCTGCATACAGTATTACCTAATTACAATTACGTAATTCTTGAAATGTAAATATTTTTAGTTAAAACACACATTCAAATATTTACATAATCTCAAATATTTATTTTGTAAACAGTATACCAAACTTAGTATACTAAAAAGAATGTATTACATGCCATCCATGTGTGGAGACAGTGTAATGTGTGTGTTTTAACTTAAAAAAATTAAATTATGTATATATATATACATAATATAAATACATTATGTATCATACATTATTTGAGTAATACTGTATAAATTAACTAATTGTAATTAGGTAATATTGTATGCAGAAATTAAGTAAATGATACTAAAAGAAAGAATTGATTCAGCAAAAATAAATTAAGTAAAGCTTACTAAAAAAAAAGATTGACTGAAGTTCAGTTCACTTATTTACTCTATGTAACATTTAAGTCTTGACTTCAAGTTACTTAAATTTACCTAAAATTTAATTTACTTAAAAAAAAAAAACAAATGTAGAAAGTTTGCGAAACTTTTTTTAAAGTAAATTTTACTCATCATTTTATTCAGTGTGGGTTTCTACAAATAGTAGCGAAATGTATTTTGCACCACTGTTGTAGAAACAACAAATTCAAAAATGCATCTAAACTGATGCCACTCTTCTTATTACAAGTTAGTGTACCATTAACTACATACACTACATGATGCTGTTTTAAATACTGAAACTAATCAATAGCAAAAAATATTTCGTAACTTCCTGGTAAATAAAAATTATTCCTTTTTCTAAATGGCAGTTTTGACTGGATAAAAAGTATAATAGTATATGTTTGTGTGTATATACCTTGCTGTGAGCATATATGGCAGACCCCAGCAGTTTCCAGGTTCCTCCTCGGCGGTCCATGCGCAGCATCCGCAGGATCTGCAGAAACCGCAGACTCCGAAGTGACGTGGCCAACACATTTCCCTGATTTCCCAGTGCCACCACAGGCACAGACGCTATCAGCACAAAGATATCTGCACAAACACATAAAACACACACAGTTCATTCAACGTTATTATTTAATCAAAAATGTACATTTACTGACCCTGAAGTATGTTTATCCAGTGCCTGTCCAGACTCTTCCATACTCAGCTCTACTTGACAGCTCACACTGACATTAACTCCCACACACGATCACATGACACTGCACAGGAACTACCAGGAAGCTCATCACCTGAATATTGATCTCACCTGGTTCAACCACTACATACACACCTGCATTTCACTCACTCTGATTTTTGCCAGCCCTTCGATATTGCCTCTCTGTGTATGAGTCTTGGACTGTTTCGCATTAATGGTGTGTTTATCCTATCTGGCTGATGTCTACCCACTGTATCCCTACTTTGTTTAATAAAGTATTTAAATTTGCTATGAATATTATTTACAGTATGTTTAAGGTGCATATTATACTAGCTGTTTAGTAATGTTAGGAAATGCATGACCTCAAGTCATATTTTCTGAAAATACAGATTTTTTTCGGGTTTCAATATCAGAATCTTTTTTAACAGTTTAAAAACCAAAAAAAACCTATTGTTCATGTTGCATTGTTGTTGCATTGTTTGCTATACCATTGATTAAAATTAATTTATTATTATCATTATATATTATAATTATTTCACGCATTTGTCTGAACACAAACTTTCACAAATTTGTACGTACACATTACCAGGCTGAAGTGACTCAAATCTTATTTTTTGCTCAATGTGGCTCAGATCTGATTTTTTTATGGCTGTGGGAACGTGACAATTCAGATTTTTTCAAATCAGATTTGAGTCACTTTCATATGTGGTCCTAAATCGAATACGTATCCGGTCCATGGACATGTGGCATGAATGTTATGCTATTGCTATTGCATGCTATTGCGCATGCGCTACGTGCTTCTCTCTTGTACCCACACATCTCTTGGTGCAGCTATGCAATTTTTTTACACATATCAATGTGTGCATGTGAGGTGTTTCAGGGACAGATTTGTTCACATTACACACAAAAAATCAGATTTGAGCAATGTGGCTTGTAATATGAACGTAGCCTAAAAGTGCTGAATATGTGGTGCAAACCTTTTGAAATTGTCAACAAAATTTAAGCTACTTTTATTTTTCAAATTTTAAGACAGTAAAGTAAAACCCAGTTGAAGAATCATCCATAACTATGCGTAGGAGTATGTCTGAGAGAGAGAGAGAGAGAGAGAAAGAGAAAGAGAAAGAGAGAGACTTACCCAGTATACACAGTGGTTTGCGGGCGAATTTGAGCCGCCCTCTCCAGCCCTTATATCTACAACAGCATCCTGCTGCCCAGATCCTCAGCACAAACTCCGACCCAAAAATAAAGATGGTGAAGGTTTCCTACAGGAAGAGAAACACAGAAATAAATATATATATATTTGTGTGTGTGTAAATATAAATATATGTGTGTGTGTGCGTATGCAAAGACTGCATATCAGTTTACATGTTTATCTATTATGTCCAAGCCTTTATATACAGTTCTGGAAAAAAGCCCACTAAAAGACCACTTTAAAAAAGGTTTCTTTGATGTTACCTAATTTAAAACCTCTGGAATTTAATCAAGAGGAAGATGGATGATCACAAGCCATCAAACCAAGCTGAACTGCTTGAATTGTTGCACCAGGAGTAAAGGCATAAAGTTATTCAAAAGCAGTGTGTAAGACTGGTGGAGGAGAACATGATACCAAGATGCATGAAAACTGTGATTAAAAACCAGGTTTATTGCACCAAATATTGATTTCTGAACTCCTAAAACTATGAATATGAAGCAGGTCTGGATCAAAAGACTAAAATTAGGTCCAACCAAAAGAGGTGGTCTCGGTTTGTATCTACTGAACCATAGTCTGGTTCGTCTGCAGTGTGAAAGCACTTTTCTAGGTGATATGACAACAGGACATAGTTCTGTAGCATATAGTCTAAAACCAAAACTAACCGGAACAAATGTAGCAACAGTTTATAACATAAGAAACACATGAACCCTTTCAATTTCAAGTGTAAAAACACCCTGAAAGATTTGATTCCAAGTCATCTGCCATTTTTCTTTGTGCATTTAAGTATTTACACAACCTAAATAATGTCAGCTGTGATTACTTTAAATGAATGTTCTGCTTAGTATCCAAAAACACTTACCAGAACCACCAGCCAGTGACCCGAGTCATCTTCATACTCCTTAAATGTGGTCAAAATCGCAAGAATCAGACAGGCCAGAACTATCAGAAACCTAGAGGAACAGAGAGAAAGAGAGACACTCAGTAAACAGTGGAAGAGAACATTGGTTTATGGGCCAAAAATGCATATCAGGATGAGAAAACTATTGCGCTATTTTTTTTTAAAGTATATTTTGCACTATATGCCCACACTTAAATCCTTTAACCTCTTAAATTGATCCGATTTAAAGTTTGAAGATCTAGGAAAAATTGTTGAAAGTATTTTTTTCAGTATGAAACTTCTTCTGCTTGCCTTAATAAGTGTAATCAACATATAATATGAAAATGGTTCATCTCAAATATTTGCAACCACCCCATGAAAAAAACTAAATCTAAAACAAAATTGCAATGTTATGATTCAATGTTATGTAAAATTATTGTTTTATATGTTGGTCTTTCCAAAGTAATACGGTAGTGAATCTTTAAAAAAAAGTTTGAACATGTATTGTTTTATGAAAAACGAGTGAATAATCCTAACTGAACCATTACCTGTTAGAGTTAAGAAACACCACTGCACTAAATAATGATAGAATAATTAGAACTGGAGTTAGTAATGAAATATTCACACTGCTTTTTAGTTTTTTTTTGTTTTTATTTTGCTTTCTGACATTTTATGGATAATTAAACATGCACCGAGGAAAAACTGACCTGGGAACAACATTGCTGTTCCTGAAAAATGAACATAACAGGAGGGCTAATTTTCCCCCCAAAAAAACAAAAATCATCAGTGTGTCTTATAATCCAGTGCGACTTATGTATGAATTCTACCAGTCTGGTATTAAGGAACAGTAAAGCTACTCTGCAGAAGTACAGTGTTACACAGGAGTTTCAGTTTAGTTCTCCAGCACTGAGACTGAAGCAGTATTAGCATTAGCCGCTAACCACGCTAAGCGCTAGCTCTTTCGCCGTTCTGAGGCGAGTATATCAACCTGTACAGCAGTTGGATTACACAATTAATAGCACTCATATCTGTTAGTGTCTCTATAAATCAGTTGTACACACAGTACAACTGTCCTACTTCTATCTGTGGACATGTTTACATGATGTTTAGATTAGCACAAAATACTGCTTAATGTGTTGTTATTAAATGATATTATTTAACACTGCTAGAGATATGTGCTGGGGTCACTTTTATCAGGGGTGTGGAGGAGTGAAGCATGCTGGTGATGGGTCACGGTTTCTGGCTCTGACAGAAGTATCAGTTATGAGTAACTAACGTCAAAGAATGAAACTGTTTACACTGTATCCAGTGTGATATTGATTTGTAATGTGATGACTTCAGCTGATGATGCTGACTGAACAAAGAGGCAATATCAGATCTGACCAGCGGGTGGAGCTGTTCTGTAAGTGAATGAATGCAGTAAGGAAAATACACAGAGTGAGAAAAACAACTCAGCTGATATTCTTACAGCAGCTTTCTTCTTTTATAAGCTTTAAAGTCTTATTTCATGTCTAATACACATTTTAAATAGTGAGAGAACAGCCACACACACACACACACAGCAGTGCTGTATCTTTTTGTCTGTCTTTTTACCAAATACTAGCATCTTAAGCCCTATCCGGAGACAAGATTAGTTTCTCAGGGGGTTCTGGGGTAATATTCTCTTTTATTGTGGGTCCTTTGTGGTTTTATTCCCGTCTGGAACAACCATGTATGTGTTTTTCTCAGATGTCCTCTGAAAAAAAATTACAGGCTGAATTATCTACTGTTTTTCGCTGAACACCGTGGTCCTCTGGTAATTTTAGTCCTGTCCGGACTCACATCTCTGAGTTTCTTCACCTCGAGCTTAATAAAATAGCTATTAATCCACTGCCACACACTGTAATTACACTTTAGGTGCACGTTTCCACGGAGATCCACATAAAAACAACAGTGCGTGGAAATGGAGGAGCTACTGAACGCGATGTCATGTGACAAAGAAAGCCTAAAAACTCACTGGTCCTCCTGTTTTTTCTATTGCAGTCCGGATGCAGGAGTTTTATCACTGAGTAGAAGTGTGAAATATTTTTTACAGACATGTCCCTGAGAAACTAATCCCGTCCAGATAGGGCTATAGTCCCCGTTCACATCTGGCGTTCAAACCTGGCCACATCTGGCACCTGGCAGAGTCCTCAGTTCAAATCCAGATGAGAAACCGAGTATCACCATTACTCAGTTATTACCAAGTTATTGTACTGTGCTCTACTAACCCCTAAAGATGGTGGTCGGTGATGACCGATTGTTACTATGGATGTTTTGACAGGGACACAGTTATTAGGCCCTATCATACACTTTGCGCAAGGCGTGTCGTGATGCTCTTTGCTATCTTACACCCTGTCAACAGTCACTTTTCACGCCTTGCGTCTGTGCTGTTAAAATAGCATCAGTTTAGTTTAGTAAAATATCTACACTGATGGGCGTGGTGGTCTGGAAGTGAGGTGTGTTCAGGTAAAAGTCTCCTCTGATTGGTCAAAGCTGTCTTGGAAGAGTTTGTTGGGTCTTTTTAGTCTCGCGAGATCTCACAACCCTATTCATAGCTATGGTAATTATCTGTTTTAATAAATCAGGTTAAACAGCACCTGAACAGCAGTCTTGCTCAAACCTGAGGTATGTTTGTTGTAAGTATGGTTGATAGTTGGGTCAAATTGAGGTCAGATTACATTCTCACCACAAACTCCAGAGTTTACTTTTTACCCTTAATTAGGACCTTAATCAGATTTTTAGACCTGTTTACATGAATAACTGCAGTAATCTGATTATGAGCGTGCATGTGAATGCACTCAACAGATTAGATTTGAGAAACAAATTCGGTTTGGCTCCAGATTGAAGAGAGCCTAATACACTTGACTGTCCAGAGTTAAACTAAATCCGTACAACACACACACACACACACACACACACAGAATAAAAAATAGAACCTGCAGTGCCCTGTTGATTCCGTCTTTGTCTGTCTCCATCTTTGAGGTGACCTGTTGACACTGTTACCATGGATTTGCTAGTTGCCATGGTTTTTACCATAATATTTTAACATGTCTGTGTGTGTATGTGTGTGTGTGTGTGTGTGTGTGAGAGAGAGAGAGAGAGAGAGAGAGAGAGAGAGAGAGAGACAGAGACAGACAGACAGAGAGAGAGAGAGAATGAGTGCTATAGCACCTTAGGGGTTTTTGCTAACAACCCATTTGTTCCAGAGATCCAATAAAGAAATGCAGAGTGTGATTCAGATAATAATCTCCCTCAGCCACCTACACACACACACACGCACACACATTTACAGAAATGGCTAATAACTCCGTCCCTCAGGGACCCTGCCTTCACAAGGTCAGGCGAAGGACTTCTTATTATATAGGAGGGTATCCTTTAACCCTATCCCAACACACGCACACGCACACACACAATAATGCACAGACACACACACACAGGCTTTCAGCTGCTCACATGGCTGGACACCAAATAGCCTCCTATTGTAAAAAATCATCCTCCCAGTGTAGGATGTAGCAGCGCTTCCACTGCACAGACCAGCGTGAGAGCGTGACCTCTGATCGTACAGTGAGGCGAAAAGAGAGAGAGAGAGAGAGAGAGAGAGAACAAGAAAACTGATTTTCAATCTAAAGAACTATTGTGTTCACATACAGTATAAATTAACTGTTGCATTTAACATACAGCTCTGGAAAACAAAATGAGAGAGCACTTAAAAATGATGAGTTTCTTTAATTTTACCAAATTGAAAACCTCTGAAATATAATCAAGAGGAAGATGGATGATCACAAGCCATCAAACCAAGCTGAACTGCTTGATGGTTTGCACCAGGAGTAAATGCATAAAGTTATCCAAAAGCAGTGTGTAAGACTGGTGGAGGAGATCATGACAAGATGCATGAGAACTGTGATTAAAAACCAGGGTTATTCCACCAAATATTGATTTCTGAACTCTTTATAAACTTTATGAGTATGAACTTCTATCTTTTTGTTATTTCAGCCATTTCTCGTTTTCTGCAAATAAATGCTCTAAATTACTTTTTTTTTATATTTGGGAGAAATGTTATCTGTAGTTTATAGAATAAAACAACATTTTTTTTACTCAAACATAAACCTATAAATAGCAAAATCAGAGAAACTGATTCAGAAACTGAAGTGGTCTCATAATTTTTTCCAAAGCTGTACATGCACTACTTGATGTTCCATTCATTTGGCACCCATTATCAACCCTCACTCGTGCTCTGATAATTCAAATGACCTTGCCATGAGCACACTGGCACGTGTTTAACCTCACTCACAAGATAAAACCTCAGAATATGTGCAGGTGTGGCCATTCCCCCTAAAAACTAACTAAAATCAGTAGTGTGGGACTACTTTTTATACTGTCTAACTGTCTAACACTGTCCGCAACTATCAGCAAGTTTGTGGCTACAGCTCTTCAATCCTGCTAAGCACAATTGTGGTGTCTATTGGCATTGCAGCTAAATGCCATTTTTGGCTACATTACAAGGACAGGACAGCTTGGAAAACTAACAAAAATCCTCTCGATAACATAAATGTATCCCAGTTAAAATCCAATAGCAGCTAATCAGTGTATGTGCAGGTGTAGTACCATGTCAGTGATTCTACATATTTAAAATTCTGTTTATTATAATAATGATTCTGTTACAGTTTAGGATATTTTCTAAGATGGTTATCATACTATCATACTTTCTAATAATATTTATGATGCTATTTTGCCATCTGGGGTCTAGAGGATCATGGGAGGGTCATGTGACATGCCATGTGAGTATTTGAGGCCATGTGATTGTGTTGTTGAGGACTCACCCAATACATATCTGCCTTGGAATAAAAAGAATTAAGCAGTAAAAAATATTGCTTCTTATTGAGTGTGGGCTTATGTATTTCAATGAAAAATACATTGAAAAAACACAAATCAAAAGGCATTTTTGTACATTTAGCTACTAATAAGATTGAGGTCAAATTGAATTATTAACTACTTAATTACTACATGTAAAAATCGAGTTACACTAGTAAAACCCTTTCAACACAATAGGAATACAGCAATCTCAGAGACCCTACAAAGACCTGTTTCTTTTCTTGAAGCTTTAAAAAGCTACATCATGAGGTCAGTCGAGGTACTTATGAAAAAATGGCTTTTTATCCACTGCATATGAAATAAAAAGAGCCGTCCGCCCACTGGATATAAATGTTTCTGTAGTTTCTTGCTGCATTTTTATTCAAGGGAATGTTCTTGCATTTCCAGACAATAAAGTCGACCATAAAGGCAGGAGATTTATGCAGAGCTTTAAAACAAACATTAGCGTTAAGTGGCTGTACAGACAGTCAGGAAGAATGATTTTGCTGTCTTTTGTCTTTTAGATGTACTGCGATGATTGTCTGCTTTAAAGAGAAGCTGTTGCTGATGCTGCTGATGCCGTCGCTGCTGTTGCTGCTGCTGAAGAGCAAAATTCTGCTGCACAAAGCAGATAATCACATTAATTAACTGTGGGAGCTAATGTGTGTTTAGTACATGAATGCAACACGGGCCCAGTAGTTAGAGATGGAGCCTGAGACAGTGTGTTAATGTGGGGGCCTGTTACATTTCCATTTAAGTGTAATTAGTGGTGCACATTGGAGGGCAGACCTGCGTGATTACTGCTGCTATTTTGCTGCATCTAAAATAGGCCTGAAGAAAAACAGGAAAATGCTTATAAACAGCGCCTTACTAATAAGGACAGTACTCATTTAGTGTCGGATTAGACACTGGGGGTTCTATTGTGCACCCTGTGCGCATCTGACTTAATAAAACCAGGATAACAGTCAATAGTCAGCCGAGGAAACTCCTGTATAACTCTGTACTTCAGCGGAGTGGCTTCACTTCTCTTTAATACCTGAGTGGTAGGATTCATACATAAGGTGCACCGGATTATAAGGCGCACTGATGATTTGGGGGAAAATTATAGGATTTTAAGTGTGTATTATGGTGCAGAAAATATGGTAAATTCACACATTCATACAGCTTTACTGCATTACATTATGAATAATAAACAGGGCAGAACCAAAAAACTGTGTAGATGGTTCCTTGGAGCTTGGTGTTCCATACAGACTTATAAAAACTGATGTATATTTGAGAATACACATTTCTAAGCAGGGTTATTTACCGTTATCCTGTATATATTTTCCACAAAGAATGGCCTCTGGACCACAGGGTACGGAGGGTGTGGGCCCTAACTTAAACACATCTGTTTCTTCAATCATAGGCTAGAAGGTATGGGGAACACTTCTGTCCCCTCTAGGGTTGTGCTGATGGACGATATCATCGTCCATCGTCATTTATGACCTAACATCGCAATGGAAGGTAACCATCGCGATGCCACGCCCACTTTTTTGTTTAATATAACAGCTGGATCAAACAGTTTAGCGTCAGTCATAAGGAAAGCGCGCGCTGCATTGCGATTAAAAAATAAATAAAAAACTGTTTAATAAATAAGGTCCTATAAAGTGAAGTAAAATATATGGTATTAAAAGGTATTGAATTCACATATTTATTGATATTTAATCAAGAGAAATCAGGCAAAATGCGCCGCGCTACGCTGCACTTTCTCTCTGTCTCTCTCGCAGCGCAGAGCTGAATTCAGCGCAAGGCTAAAAATAATGTAACAACTCAGTTTAGTTAAATAAATTAAGATGAGTGAGGACCTGTAAAGTTAATCAAATATTGTCAAATATAAAGGATAGGTTGAGGTTTTGGTGAGCTGTTTCAATTATTTGGAACTGAAACTAACTAAAACTGATATTATTCTGCGCACTATTAGATAGCCTTTGATTGTGTTTTAAATGAGTTTTTATTTTATATTAATTATTTTTTATTCATTTTAAATATTTTTAGTATTTTATTGATCAACCCCCCCCCCACCCCCCCCCCCAACGATTACATCGTCCCTCGCAATGTCCCCTCCCATGCATTGAGACAGACTGACTTGTGTATATTCTGTGTATGTGCGTATGTTAAGTGTTTCAAGCAATGAGATGTTTTCAAGCAAAAAAGACCAGCAACAACTCTCTCCAAGCCAAACCCGGGTGCTTGTTATGATGCTGTTTTTTGTACTAACTATTCTTTTCTGTAATGAATTTTCTTTTATACAAAGAACAGTATCAGCGAAGACTTAATTCATGCATCTACATGACATCGCAGCTCAAGATACTACAATACCATCTCAAATTACTTGAAACATTTTCTCAAAATTCTACTTCCTAGTGATTCATAGTGATTCATAGTGTTAGAGGACCCATATCTTATCACTTAGGAACTAATAACTCTTAGTTCACATTGTGTGATTCTATACTGTGACTGATCCGATACACAGAGGGATACACACACACACACTCATCCATCATATACTGTCCTCCACTGTCATCACTGTCATAACAAAGAAAAACGAGGGACCAATTGAACAGCAGTCATGGGCATCTCTCTCTCCCTCTCCCTCTCTCTTGTCCCTTCTTTCTCCTTCTGTCCTTCTGTCTCTTTATCTCCCATTTTTCTTTCCCTCGCTCCTCCGTATCTCTCTCTCCTTCTGTTATATCTCTCAATCTCTCTCTCGGTACAATGAATTCCTTCATGCCCACTTTGTCATCATTGTTACCGTCATTATCATTATGCTAATCATGACCATCATCATTATATGCTTCTGTGAGTGTGTGCCTCTGTGTGTGTGCGTGTGCGTGCATGCATAAGACACTAATGAAATGGACTGAGGGCTGAAAGCAGCTGTGAGCGTGAGGCTTCCCTGCTCTGGCTGAGTGTGAGTAGCAGTGACATGCAAGCTGGGATTTACCCACAGGGGGTGAAGAGGTGGGTTTAGCCCTAAATCCAAAAATAAAGGTCTGTAGGTACCTTAGTGACACCCATGAGTAGTTATTTATTTTCACTTATACACTACTGTGAAAACGTATTTGCCCCCTTACAGATTTCAGTTTGTAAATGATGATTTTAATCGTTAAGGGAATAACTTGGTTGTGACACGCTTGGCGGTAAATCAAGCTTTACTGATAACTGGAAACAAGTCTTTCACATCTCTGTGGAGGAATTTTATTCCACTCTTCTTTATAGAATTGTTTTAATTCAGCCACATTGGAGGATTTTCCAGCATAAACATCCTGTTTAAGATCATCCACAGCATCTCAATCAGACTTTGACTAGGTCACTCCAAAACCTTCATTAGTTTTTTTTTTGTTGTTTTTTTTATCATTCAGAGGTGAATTAGTTTGTGTTTTGGTTCATTGTCCTGCTGCAGAACCCAAGTACACCTTAGCTTGAGGTCACAAACTGATTCCGAAATGATATGTTAATTGTACACCAGATGTAACGGGACACATACCCTTCAAAAAGACACTTTTTTACTCATCAGTCCACAAAATATTTTCCCAAATTCCTGGGGATCATCAACATTTGTTTGTTGGCCAATGTGAGACTGGCGTTTGTGTTCTTATGGGTCAGCAGTGGTTTTTGCCTTGAAACTCTCCCATGGAGACCAGTTTTGACCATTTCTTATAACTGAATTGATAACATTTACCTAGATGTTTTATGGCAGTAATCAGGCCTGGTTGTGGTAGGTAGTAAAACTTAATTAAGCTTTCCAAAAATGTTTGTTAATTACAGTTAATTAATGGGTGTGAGCAGTTACTTCTTCACATAGGATCAGGTTGGTTTGGATTGCAGTTTGGATTGAAGTTTGTTTGATAATCTGAAAAATGTAAGTATGACAAAAAAGCAAAAACAAACAAAATATGTACGGGACGAATACTTTTTCATGGCACTGTACATAAGCAGGGATGGGAGATCTCAGTTTTAACAGTATTACAGAACTTGGACAGGGACACAATTTTTTAAAGCATTTTAAAGCATGTTCTGCTTGATTATCAGCAGCCAGAGCCAGAGAGAGTACAGTTGAACACGCTCTCTCTGGGTGGGTAGGTGGTGCTCTCTTCACGCATCACTCCTAGTGTGATACTGGTCAGCTTAGGCATCTGCCAGCTGATGTACAGTATCAGAGCTTGGAGTCCGGTGCTTCATGAGGGGATAGTACCTCATAAAAAGAGACATCAACACACCATCAAAAAAAACAGCCAATCACAGATCATTTTCTTGAGCCTGACCAGCTGAGGAAAGGGTGGGAAATCTTTTTTTTTTTCGGGGCCGGGGGTCCGTGGAAAAGTTTGCGGTGGATTAAGGGGACCGTGAGTTGCCTTTTTTTTCGTACTTTAATCCATTTTTAGTCCGTCTTTTAAAAAAATAATATTTGAATTTTCGCTACCAATCAGTGCCGAATATCCGGAGCTCAAAAAACACTATTCGGGCCAGCCCTACTAATTAGTTTAGACATTCTAGTTTTCTGAATTATGTAGATTAATTACGCTAAGTGTTGAGTTTGCTTTTGGCAGCTATGAATATAAACTTGAGTGACATCCCAAAGGATTAATCCATAGGGTTTAATATGAAGTTCAGCCCAGCCTTTGCAGCCATAACAGCTTTAAATCTTTTGGGAAGGCTTTCCACAAGGTTTAGGAGTGTGTTTATTGGATGAGAAGGTCTTACTCACAGTCTTCGCTTTAAATCATCATAAGTGTGTTCTATAGGGTTGAGTTAGGACTCTGTTCAGGCCAGTCAAGTTCTTCCACACCAAAATCACCAGATTATCCATGGTTTTAATGGACCTTGCTTTGTGAACTGGTTTGCAGTAAAGTTGCGAATATAAAGGTGGTTCCCAAGCTGTTCTTGTAAAGTTAGAAACAGGAAATTGTCCAAAATCTCGCATCAAGAGTTCCTTTTACTGGAACTAAGAGGCTGAGCCCAACTGTGAATGACAGTATAGAGGGTTTACCATCTATCAAACATGATGATGACACTGCTATTACAAGGGCATGTATGCCTGCCAGTGGAACTAGGTCACTGGGGTTTATTGATGATGAGAGTGTCAATGACAAACGCTGTGAAATTGATTAAAAAAGCAACCCAAGAGCTTCTAAAATCTAAGAACATTATTAAACGGAGGCGTCTGTCCCTGACCTCAATTAACCCAACACTAAAGCTGCACCATATTAGAAAAATTTTACATTGAAAATATTGTTTTTCGATGATATATACCGCCCCCACCTGCAGGCTGTCTCGCATCTGGACCGATCAAGAGTTGAGTCAGCGCCGAGCTCTCAAAACCCGAGGAAAACGGCGAAACAACAGTAATCAGCCCTTTAATCAGGCATTTAAATGGCTTTTTAAAAGGTAAATAAGAGCCCTTTTCTGATATTAAAAGCATGAATTCAGCTGTAACTGGAAATATCTGCACTGCAAAACTGTGCCCACATTTACAAGCACATGCCCAACCATGTGGATGAAGGCCTTGCTCGTGTTTTTTTCCTGAAAACAAAACTGAAGGCATGCAGCTTGCCATGAGAGAGCCCAATTGGACAATTGGCCTCCTAGGGTGATGTCAATCAGCAGAAGGCATCTGTGCGCTTTCCTCCGAGTGCACTGTGATGCTACTCGGTAATGCTGCATCAGCAAGAAGTTAAAAAAGAGGCGGAGTCTGACTTCAAGTATTGGAGGAGGCATGTGCTAGTCTTCACCCTCCTTGTGTTGGGGCATCACTAGTGATGGGGGATGTACAGCTGAGAAGCAGGTGAATGTGTGGGACAGTTGGCCTAGCTAAATTGTGTGAGAATGGGAAAAAATATAAATAAATGTATTTTTGAGCCAAAACACCAAACCTAACAGTCCTAATCCCAATTCACACCTGGAACCTTGTAACTCTAATGAGTCACATGATACCAGGGAGGGACAATGAAACAATTGGGCATAATTTGGATGTGTCAGCAATTTGTGCTGCCAGCTATTTAAGCAAGTGCTGTAATCTACAGTACTCAGCCTGCAGACTTGTGCTTTTAACCACAGCCCAGCAGTGCCAATATTACACGTTATTGCACAAACCTCAAGTGTATTATTGTGATTATACCACAGTTCCGTTATCTCTGTTGATTGAAAGATTTTGAGTTAAAGAGGATGAGAAAATACAATCTGTTTGGTTATAAAAACACAGCGAGTTAAAATAGTTATATTGCTGCTCTGTTTGTAGCTGCACTGTTTGGCTTGTAAGCGCTGTACTGTTGCTAGGTTAGCTGTTGTGGCGGAGTAATACATGGAGAGCTTCCGTTACAGTGGTTACTGGCTGATAACGGCACTCACAGAACACCTCTTAGCCAATCACATTGCAGGGTCGGAACTAACTGTGGTATAATAAGACATTAATGACAGTGTGTTGAGTTATTTTCTGAATACAGTGATTCTATACTGCTATGCAAGAAAAGATATAAAAAAAAGTTGTAAAAAAGTGGTTCTCACTTTTTATGAATACTGTATTTGTCCGTGTGTGTGTTTGTGTGTGTGTGTGTGTGTGTGTGTGATCGTGGTTTGGCCTTTTGAGGGATATGATGTATTACTTTCTGTATTTGTAACAATTTAAATGCCAGATAGAATGAATCTCCACAAAGGCCAGCAACATCACACACACACACACACACACACACACACACACACACACACACACACACACACACACACACACACACACATACACACATACACACACATACACACTCACAGTGCAGCTTCCTGAAAATATATGTGTGTGTATGCTTGGCCTCTGGCTGGAAGGGAGTGTTTGTGAGATTGATACCGAGGCCATTGGCTATAATGAGAGCATCAATATGACCTGTCTACTCTCTGTCTCTGACTCACACTCACACACACACACACACACTCACATACACACTCACATACACACTCACATACACACACACACACACACACACACACACACACACACACACACACACACACACACACACTCACACACACAATGTGGTTTAAATTGAAAGTTACCAGCTTACTTTGCAACACTGCAAAATTCCAACTCACAAACATGAGCTCACACACACACACACACACACACTCACACTATAGTTGAACCCTTTCCTTCCGAGGAACACACTGTACGTCTCCAACAATCCTTAGTACTTAAAGAAAGTGAGGTGGGGGATGGGGATGATGCCATTAGAGGTTATTAGTGAGGTGAAGACTAAAAGCACCTGTGTATCGTTCAGCTCATTTCCAAGAACTGCAGCTTCGGTGTGTGTGTGTGTGAGTGTGTCTCTGAATGCCTATAAACATGATTGGTCTCCTCTTCGCTGGAAGGAATTTGTCCTTATCTGCACTGTTGTTCTAACACTCACTAAAAAAGCAGAATTGTGCAGATTCAACAATTCCAAAGTGGCTAATGGGGTGTAGCTAGGTGGTTGCTATGGGGTTTCTAGGCAGTTGCCATGCTGAGCCAAGTGGTTTTATTTCTGTTGCTAAGCAGTTTCTATGGTAGTTGTGAAGAGTTTTGCCAGTAGGTTGCGATGGTACATCTGGTGTTTAGTTAAAGGTTGCTAGGTGGTTATTCTGGAGTTTTTGACAGAAGTCACATTTTTTTTGTAGTTGCAATTCCTACCCTGACCTTTGGGGGCAGTACTGGTTATTTACCCCAGATTACAAACCATCCAAAAATAGAAGCCATGTGGTAACAATGGAGGTTCAGAGGAAGCTGTTGCTTCGTTCCTCTGACTAATGAATCTTTGTTTGAGAAACTTAAAGTTCAAAGTTCAACGTAAGTTGTTTAATTATTTTTCTTGGTACTTATTTGTACTTACTGAAGTTTTGTTCTGTTTTTTTTTTTTTCAGAAAGGTTCTTATTTTTCTATTTTTGTTCTCTTCTTGGCACTTTGTCAATTAACTCATTATGACTTCTATGGACAAATCTTGCAATTATCACAACTTATCAATTTCACTGAAGCTTCGTAACGATCAAAGTAAAGTTGGATTATTTCTTCCCAGTTTCACTACGTTTTTAAGGATTCTATTGACTTCTAAGGACTATTTCATCCAATTCTCCAATTCTTTTTTGGAAGATCCTTTTGAACGAATTTAAAAGACTCGAGAAACGTATTTCTTTGGGTGTGTTTTGTGCATGTCTCAATCAAGGAGTTGTAGATATTGATTTTCATTTCTGTAATTTTTGTATTGGTGAATTTATCTGCTCTTATAAGATGGTACCCTTGGTAGCCATTGGTTTACTGACAGAAATCCAACTTTGGGAAAGTAATCCCAAAATCTTGATGTTACAAAAAGCTCAATCCATGCCACAATCATCTAAAAGATCATTAGAAGAACTGGTAAAAAAAAGTATTTTTAGATATTTTCTCTTCATTATTCCATTTCCGGTTCCATTGGTAGCAAAGCAACCCCACAGCATGTGGCTACATCCCCATGCTTAACAGTTACAGTTACAGTTGTCTTGGGATCAAATGCTTCATGCCTTTATTCGACCATAAAAGTGTCTTGCAGAAGTTTTTTTTTCGTCAGTTTAGTACAGGTGCATCTTAAAAAAATCTGAATATAATTAAAAAGCTACTTTATTTTAATTCAATTCAAAATGTAATTGTAAACTCATATATTATATAGATGTATTAAACACAGAGTGATCTATTTTAAGCGTTTACTTCTTTTATTGTTGTATAATATAATTATTAATTATTAATAATTATGGCTTACAGTTAAAGTCAGTGCAGTTTTGTTTTCCCAGAAAATCTTACAGCACTTTATGTTTCCCTCTGCTACTGACAACTTTTATGGAGATTTCATTTTCCAGCAGGACTTGGCACACTGCCAACACTGCCTAAAGTACTAAATGGTCTTATATAATATTTTAATTTTTTTTGAGACACTGACAACAATAAAAGAAGCACATTTTGAACTGAATTACTGAAATAAAGTATCTTTTCAATGATATTCTATTGTTTTAAAGATATGCACTGGTAGATTTCCAGCCACAGCTGTATGTAACTCTGTGGTAGGCCTGTATATTAAAGGAGCGATCAGTGTCTGACATGCTGATAGATCTTACACCGTATAAGTACATTACAGGAAAATCCATTTCACCTCATTTCTGTCTGCTGCATCTGTAGATATGATGGATTTCCACAGACAATAATTCGCCAGTAATTTGTCACAATAATGTTTCCCTGTACTTGGGAACGAGGCAGACACTCCACTGACTCAAAACACACCAATAATAAAAACCATTCAGACAGTGATTCAGCAACTGCCTGCTGGCTTCAGTCACGAGCCTATTTTAAGCTTTTCTGTTCGTTATTAGAATAAAAAGTGCAGAGAAACACAGCTAAACGATGGGCTGTGGAATGACAAAGCTGCAGCAGAGATAAGTATAGACAGTAGGGCTGGGCGAAATGGCCTTAAAAATAATATCACTATTATAATTTTATTATATTTTCGTGAAAACGATACTCTTGGCGATATGACAAAACACTTTAAATAAAAAAATAATAATAATAATTAATACTTCAAGAATACACTACTGCAACATATTTAAAATTAAATGTTATTTTTGCATACTATATGATATGGCACACGACTATATGATATGGCACACGGAGATATAAAAAAAATACAAGAATTTTATCAGATTTATAACAGAAGTCAATGATCATGATACAGAATGTCAAGATACTAATAATGCACTTTAAATATATCCATATTGTCACACCTTTAGCCTTTTCTGTCTTTTATTTTTCAGTTCCTGTCCTGCTTTTCTGTTTGTTGCTGTTTTTCTTGTTTTGTTTTCCTACCCCATGCGCTCTCTGCCCTAGCCCCGCCCTAGCCATTAGTGTTATCACCTTGTGTCTTGTTTATACCCCGCCCCCTCATTTACTGGTCCCAGGTGTTCCTTACCCTTACCCTCCTTGTGTATTTAAGCTCCTTTGTTTTAGTGTTTTATTTGGAGTCTTTTGTGTGCTACTTTGCTGTGTATGCATCAGATTTGTTTTCGATTTAAGTTATTATTGTTTTCTTATCTTTGATTGTTTTTTGTTCTGGTCTTAGCTATTTAGTTTCCCAGTTTAGTTTTTTTATGTGTGTATTTTGCATTTCTGGTAATTATTTTCTGTTTTGTTTTTGTTTAACTTGTTTCTATATATTAAAATTATATTCCTGCATTTACAGCCATCCTCTCATCCTTATGCTTGGGACACATATATCCAGGATTAAAGTAAAAAAAAAGATATCAAGTAGATATATAATGGGAAATGAGAACAGTGTGATTTTTTCTTTTGCTAAAAAACAGCAAAAAGTAGTACCCTAATTTGATTATTAGAGGTGGGGTGATATGGCATCATATTTCAGGGTATATTATTATAAATACATTCAAAATTGTTGATTTTAAATAGTGCGTACGATACGATATGGCACACTGTTAGTAGACAGAAAAAAAAAACATAAGGAAGGAACCGAGGAGTATGAGTAGAAAAAAAAAGGTTTTTGTAACTGTTGGTTGTAAGGCGTTGCTAAGTAGTTGCTAAATTATTGGTAACACCCTCTGTAAAATGTGTTGTGATGCCCATTGCTATCTTGCACCCAGCCAATTCTCTATTTTCACACCGTTTCACATTGTTTAAATAGCAATGGTGCTTATGAATATGAACGAACCTCAACAGTCAGGCATTTATTGCTATCTTGGCAGTGCATAAACCAATAGTGCTTGCCAGTTGGCAACTATGCAGACATTACATTGACAGTCAACAGAATAAATTAGCGAAAACAAGCAGGTCTGTTTACACTGTTAAAAAGCATTGGGACATATTGGTCCAGGTAGCTGCGCCCCTGAAATACTAATCAGCCAAAGTCAGAGCACACCTGGTTCTTAAAGTAAATGGCAAGTGACGCCCTGATTGGTTTATTGCACATTACGCTCAAAAAACACCTATGATTAATTAAGAGAACTAGTATATGCCATTTGTACATTTTTAAGACACACAAAGCATACTTTTCCCGTAGTCACTATAGCAAAGACGCCCTGAATCAAGCTGCATTAACACTGAAACTAACTTTCCGTAAAAAAATTGCAGGGACCGTCCTATACAGTGTCTGTTTTTAGCAACAGATTTGAGCAACAAATCACCAGAACACCACAAACAACAAGCCCGACAAAGCAGACGGTCTTGTTCAGCCAGAGACGGCTATTAGCATTAGCGGCTAATGCTAATGCTGCTACACCCTGCCTTAGTGGTAAAGAAATTCACTAAAAACTCACCCTTATAACGCTGTACTTCAGCAGAGTGGTGTGGCGCTGTGGATAACAGAACTACCTGCTAGTGAGCTACCCCATCATGTGGGACACTGGGGTTCCATTCCCGTTCTGGGTACATTAGCACATTTCGAGCCACGCAAGGTGTACTTTTCCTGTCGTTACGAAAGCAAAGACACACTATCACGCCCTAAATCAAACTGCGCTAACATTGAAACTAACTTACCGAGAAAAACTGCAGAGACCTTCGCAGATGGTCTGTTCCAGCCAAAGCCAAAATGAGGTGTAATCCCACTTTCTAGCAATATAGCAGAATAAAGTTTTATAAACTGATCATAAATATGTTAATACTATCACAGGAAAGGCATTAGGCACTGTGGATGGGTGGAGCTACACCTCATACTGCAGCCAGCCAGCAGAGACAACAGAACAACCTGTGATAGCTTCACTTGTGATAGATGTTGTGCTGTCCACACTTATATACAGCCACTGGTTGAAACGAGGACAACAGAGACACAAAAAAGAGAAAGAGTTATTGTTATTAATCTGTTTAGAAAAATACCACTCATAATGTGTGCTGGTCTTTCAGTAAGAGAGTAATAATAACAGTCTATGGAAGTGCGTGTGTGTGTGTGTGTGTGTGTGTGTTGTTGACCCTCTGGAGTATTTTCTCTGAAGTGGACCATGAAATGCAAAGCAATAAAACCACCTGTCACCTGGTCTCTCTCTCTCTATCTCTCTCTCTCTCTCTCTCTTTTTCTCTGTCTCTCTCTCTCTCTCTCTCCTTCTCTGTCTCTCTCTCTCTCTTTTTCTCTCTCTCTCTCTCTTTTTCTCTGTCTCTCTCTCTCTCTCTCTCTTTTTCTCTGTCTCTCGCACGCACATTCTCTTTTTCTTTCTCTCTCAGACACCCGCTCTTTCTCCCTTATTTTCTCTTTCTCACACACTCCCTTTCCCTCTTTCTCTCTCTCTCGCACGCACTCTCTCTTTCTCTTTTTCTTTGTCTCCGCTCTTTCTCCCTCATTCTATTTCTCTCACTATTTTCTGTCCTCTCTTTCTCTCTTTCTCTCTTCTTCTTCTCTTTCTGTCTGTCTCTCTCTCACACATACTTTTTCTCCATCTTTCTCTCTGTCTTTCTCTCTCTCCTTCACACACACTCTTTCTCCTTGTCTTTCTCTCTCTTTCTCTCTCGCACACTTGCTCTTTCTGCCTCATTCTCTCTTTTTCTCATTATTTCCTGTCCTCTCTCACTCCTTGCTTCTCTTTTCTCTCAATTTCTCTCTATCTCACACATACCTTTTCTCTATCTTTCTCTCTGTCTTTCTCTCTTTTTCACACACTCACTCTTTCTCCTTCTCTTTGTCTTTTTCTTTCTCGCACACTCACTCTTTTGCCCTCATTCTTTCTTTCTCTCTGTTTTCTGTCCTCTCTCAATTCAATTCAATTCAATTCAAATTGGCTTTATTAGCATGACTGTTTAAAAAAAAACAATGTTGCCAAAGCACACAAATATCAAAACTGAACCTATAGTGAAACAATGATGAAACATAAACATCAATTAATTAAAATAAAAAATATATATAATATTAATAATAAAAATCACAATAATAATAATAATAATAATAACAATGATGATAATAGTAAAAACAACAATAATAATAACAATAGTAATAATAATAATAATAAGTATAATAATATTAACAGTTGTTTATTAGGGGAGTTACTCACTGTCCTTCAGGTGGTGACAAGTTGCCATATATTTGGCAGCAAGAGGTGCTGTTTTTCCTTCACCAAGAAATATTTTTGCCAATTCACATTCGCTCAGGGTTTTTAGGTTTGGGTGGGTATTTGTAAGTTTTTGGGTGAAATTATTTCTAATAAGGTTTATAAGGTATATTTTGTACAGTGCAGGAGGAAGTGCAGTTCTGTCTCGACCTCACCGCTCTCACAGTGACCACACACTCGTTCCTCCCTGGGCAGCCAGGACTGTTTATACCTGCCGGTCTCTACGGCCAGGCTGTGGTCACTGATCCGGTACTTGGTCAGGATCTGTCTCTGCTGTGGATCTCTGACGCTGTAGAGATACTCTGCTAATTCATACGGTCTGTTTAGGGCCCGATAGCATTGTCATTTGGACTGGGTTCTGGTGTGGTTGTCCCAGTGTTGTAGATAGTCTGATTTGGTCTGTTTGATGATGTGGTGGACTCTGATTGGACTTTGGTCAGCAGTGCTGGACTGAGGCTGTGGTGTGTTAGGGGTCAGTGGGTTAGTTAATCTCAGAACCAGCTGACAGAGGGGACTGGGTTTAGGGCTGAGCTCTTGGGTTTTTAGTGCTTTATACTGCAGGGTTTCCTCATTACTACATTTCAAATGGTTCCAAAATTTTAAAGCTCTTTTTTGAATTGCTATGATAAGTGGAAATCGGCCTAATTCTGCCCTGCATGCGTTTGTTGGTGTTTTTCTTTGAACTTTTAGTATATTCCTGCAGAATTCAGCATGCAGGGTCTCTGTGGGATGCTTGTCCCATCTAGTATAGTCGAGTTCACTGAGTGGTCCCCAAACCTCACTTCTATACAGCGCAATAGGCGCAATAACACTATCAAATATCTTACACCAGATGGATGTTTATTTTGTGGAATTTTTTCTTGATTGCAAAGAGGGCTCTTCTGGCCTTTTCCTTTAGTGCATTCACTCCCAGATCAAAGTGTCCTGAGGCGCTGATTTTCAGGCCCAGGTAATCGTAGTGAAAGAGTGCTCTAGGGCGGTGTTTCCCAGAGTGAAAAGGTGGCTGTTTTTCTGAGACCTGGCTTTTTTTTGGAAGATTACAATTTTGGTTTTGTCCAGATTGACTGTCAGGGCCCAGTTCTGACAGTATTGCTCCAGCAGGTCCAGCTGCTGCTGTAGCCCCTGTTCTGTGGGGGACAGCAGCACCAGGTCGTCTGCATAGAGCAGGAATTTGACTTCCGTGTTGTTGAGAGTGAATCCAGGGGCTGCAGATTGTTCCAGTAACACCGCTAACTGGTTTATATAGATATTGAACAGGGTTGGACTCAAGCTGCAGCCCTGTCTCACCCTGCGCCCTTGAGTGAAGTATTCTGTTCTTTTGTTGCCTAATTTAACTCCGCACTTGTTGTTTAGGTATATAGATTTAATTATATCATATACTTTACCCCCTACACCACATTTTAGAACCTGATAAAAGAGTCCAGTGTGCCAAATAGAATCAAATGCTTTTTTAAAGTCAACAAAGCATGCATATATTTTACTGTTGGTGTTTTGGTGGACATGCTGGTGGATTAGGGTGTGTAGGGTTTTGGTAAAAAGCCAATCTGACTCTTACTCAGGACGCTGTGTTCGGTAAGGAAGGCCTGTATCCGGGCGTTAATGATACAGCAGAAAACCTTCCCCAGGTTACTGCTCACACAGATGCCTTGGTAGTTGTTGGGGTCGAATTTGTCTCCACTCTTGTAGATCGGGGAAATAAGCCCCCTGTTCCAGGAGTCAGGAAAGCAGCCAGCTTTAAGAACCGTGTTGAAGAGTTTTAGTATGGCCCTGTGCAGATCAGGAGAGCTGTTCTTTAACATCTCAGTCCTGATGCTGTCAGGGCCACAAGCTTTCTTTGTTTTTAGATTTTGGAGAGCGTCTGCCAATTCTTTTGGGGTAATTTGGTAATCAAGGGGGATTTGGTTGTTTTTAATTGCCAATTCTAAATGTTCTAATTCATCCTGGATATGTTTTTGGTGGGGGGTAAGATTTGTTGTTCCTTTAAATAAATGTTCAAAGTAGGTTTTCCATATGTCTCCATTCTGAATTGGAATATCCTGATTTTGTTTGCTGTTTAATGAGTTCCATTTTTCCCAGAATTGGTTTTGGTTAATTGAATCTTCAATTTCTTGTAGGGTTTTGTTATAATGTTGTTGTTTTTTCTGATATAAAGTTTTCTTATATTTTTTAAGTGTTTCATTGTATTTTTGTCTCAGTTCAGGGTTTTGTGGTTCTCTGTGTCACTCTTTTTTTCTCTTTCTCTCTCTTTCTGCCTCTTTCTCATTTCTCTCCGTCTCTTTGTCTGTCTCTCTCTCACGCAAACTTGCTTTTTCTCCCTATTTTCTTTCTATCTCTCTCTCTTGCTCTCTCTCGCTATCTCTTTCTCTCTCACACACTCACTCTTTCTCCCTCTCTTTCTTTCCTTCTTGCACGCATGCTCTTTTTCCCTCATTTTCTCTGTCTTTCACACTTCTGTCCTTCTCTCTCTCTCTCTTTGCCTCTTTCATTTCTCTCTCTCTCTCTCTCTCTCTCTTTCTCTCTCTGTTGGTGGAATTTGTGTTCTATTCAGTGTGAAGTCGTCCGTGACACTCCAAACCACAGACATTTAATGCACATACAGGGCCGCTCTACAGCTCTACAGTTGCTATGGTAACAATAGAAAACAAGATTGCTCTTATCATTCACACACACACACGGGGATACAGGGGGGTCCTCTGTGTGAACGCCTATTTCAGCTATTTTTGTGTAACAGAGTGACTGTTGCCCTGATTTTTACAGTGTTAGGTGGGGCTCTCCTCTCAGACACCTCACAGCTCATAATGTTAACTATCATAGAAAGTCCAGAAACTTATCATGTTCTTACTTGAATGAAAAATAAACGTCTTCAGATTGTTAATCTTTTCTGGGTTTTCTTTTTTTTTCTTAATAATAAAAAAATGCTTAAAAATGTTTAATCTTCTATTATAACATTAATTTCTGGTGTTTTAGGTTTTTGCCGTGGTATTGTTTCTGTTACGGATGAGTAGGACGGACGTAAGTAAAGATATAAGATTTATTAAACAAACAAGGTAAACAAGAACAAAACATAAAGCAAACACGGGTAACGCAAAGAACTAAGAAACGAGACTGGGATAATTACTTTAACAGAGACTAGAACAATGACTAAACGAAACTAAGCAAACAAGAGACTCTAAAGCTGAAACAAGACCATGATCTAAGACTAAACAAACTTGACAAGCAAATATAGATCTTATAGAACAGACCTGAATACACAAAGCACATAAACTAAGAACCCAAGAATACAAAAGTACAAAGAACTCCAAGAAATCCAAGTTTGTAAAGACTCGACCAGCAAACACTCAAACAAAGAGGCTTATAAACACGAGGAAGGTAAGGAACACCGGGGGCTGGTAACGAGAGGGCGGGATTACAAACAAGACACAAGGTAACAACATTCGGGGCTAGAGCAGAGACAGTGCAAAGCACATGGGGTAGGAAAACAAAACAAAGCCATGTTTTAGAAGCACCTGGCAAGAAAAACAGAAACTAACAAAAGAGCAAACCAGGAACAGAAAAATACAAGAGATAAAGGGCTAAAGATGTGACAGTTTCAGTATCGGTACTGATATATTCAGGCAGGTATTGTATCAAAAGTCTTTTTTTTTTTAAATGTATAATCACAACACTATTTTGATCCAAGTATATCAGCACAACACCAACTAACACTTTATAAACACGAAATGAATGAGGAACACCTGGTGCTGGTAACGAGGGGGCGTGGTTACAAACAAGACACAAGGTGACAACACTAATGGCTAGGGCAGGGCTAGGGCCAAGACAGGGCAGAGCACATGGGGTAGAAAAACAAAACAAAAGCAAGGGATATGGCAACAAACAGAAGAGTAGGACAGGAACAGTAAAATACAAGACTTAACCCTTGTGTGGTGTTCATATTTTTGTTACTCGTTTACTTTGTTACTTGTATTTAATTCAGCAAAATTAAGCAATTTTACATTAAAATGCTTTACACATGCTTGCTTCACCTAAATTGCAAGCAATATAAACAGCTTACATGGTTAATATTTGCCCTTTACCTTTTTATGTTACATTTCTTTCAAAAAGTGCTACTCTTTTTTTATTAGTTTTTTAATAAAATGTAAAAGAAAATGAATTTAACTCAAGATATGAGTAGAACATTTGTTTAGTTTCAAATTTACAAATGAAGCAATGTTTATTAGCCCTTGGCCAAACATACTGTATGTAATATAAATGGTTGGGGGGGTGGATGGGTGTACAGTGTGTGTTTATCGAAAATGTGTTTTGATATATGTTTTTCACAAAAAATGAGCCATTGCCAATGAGTTTGAGTTAGAAAAAATATTTTTTTAGTATCATTTGATGAAAAATGAAAACAGGTCCCACAGACCCGAACACCACACAAGGGTTAAAGTGTGACAGTTTCAGTATCGGTGCTGTACTATTTAGGCATGTATTATATCAACAATCATAATTTTATAATGGTTTCCTCATAACACTATTTTAATCCAAGCATATGAACACAACACAATAATAATAATAATAAAACAATAAATAAATAAATAATAATAATAGATGATCTGTGCTGTTTTTCTTTCCTGATCACTGAAGAACAGGATAAAAGTATAATAATAATAATAATAATAAGGTATACAGAGAAACAGATACAGAACTACAGTCTGTAATTATAGAACTACAAAGTGTGCTTACTATATATGATCAATGGAGCTGAAAAGATGGATAATAATGGGTGTAGAATCAAGGAGGTGTTTATAATGTTACATTTGATTGTATTTGAAATCCTGTACATTTCCTGTGGATTTAAATTGCCATATCCTAACACACACACACACACACACACACTCTCTCTCTCTCTCTCTCTCTCTCTCTCTCTCTCTCTCTCTCTCTCTCTCTCAGGCACTCATCTCTGTGTAGGTTGAATGTATTTGCTCAGTTTTAGCTGTGATCTAATTTAGTATAGTTGCTGAGCAACAGAAGACTCTATGGTGCATATCCCTGTATCATGATTCTGAAGGAGCGCACACACACACACACACACACACACACACACACACTGATTTCACAGTAAAAATACCTCGGTTACGTGCACTCTGTGCGTGTGCACGTGTGCTCACGTGTCTGTGTGGGTATGCTTACGTTACGTGTGTGTGTGTATGTGTGTGTGTGTGTGTGTGTACATCCTTATGTCTGCGTGTGTGTGTGTGTGTGTGTGTGTGTGTGTTTGTCAGAAGGGACTAGAGCATCCCTCCTCCACTCCACATGAAGATGTTACCGTGGCAACATATCACATGACCCTGCCTCAGAAGGCACAGAAACTAAGTACAGCAAGAGTGAGGGGTCAAAGGCCTACCACCCGAGAGCATGTAAATGCGGAAGTGCAAATTTGTGTGTGTGTGTTTTTCAGTGTGTGTGTGTGTGTGTGTGTGTGTGTGTGTTTTGGGAAATGAGCTAATGAACTGTATTGAATTTTTGAACAAATAGAGGTTTTGTAAGCAGGGCATTGAGTAGATTTACATTTATGTAAACAGTAGTGGTGTAATGAAGCACACATAATCTGTAATGGGTACGGATACCCCTCTAAACCCCCCCCCCCCCCCCCCCCACACTCTACCCCCTATGCTCTGGCCTGCACTAGGAATGCACAGAATATTTGGCAACAAATAAATGACAAAAAATACATAATAAAGGTCTTATTTTACTGCACAAGGCGCACTGCAATGCTCATTGCTATCTTACAACCTGCCAACAGTCTATTTGCATCAATTAAATAGCAACAGAGCTTGTGATATCTATATTTATATTTGATGGGCGTGGTATTCTGGAAGTGAGATGTTTTCAGGTAAATTAATGGCGTTTTGCTATCTTGGCAGTAGAAAACACAGGTGCACCACTGACTAGGGCGGTAGGAGTATCGAAATTTGATACCAAAAATGTGATTGACAGCACTAATATAATTTATTTTATTTTGTCTATGTAATGTTAATATTGTTAATACTGAAATGCATAAAGCAACATGCGTAGGAAAAAAATGTAATGTGTAGTTGAAGCACAAGCAATGATTTTTTTCTTTTTTTTATAATTTTATTTAAAATTTTTCCCATTTTCACCCCAATTTACACGGCCAATTACCCAACCCAGTTACAGGACTCTCCCTATCACTAGTGATGCTCCAACACACCAGGAGGGTGATCACTAACACATGCCTCCTCCGATACATGTGAAGTCAGCCACCGCTTCTTTTCGAGCTGCTCGGTTCTGATACATCAGCTCACAGACGCCCTGTGCTGTGGACATCACCGTAGGAGTGATGTGGGGAGAGAGCGCCATCTACCCACCCACGGGAGCAGGGCCAATTGTGCTCCCCCTGAGCGCCGGCAGCTGATGGCAAAGCTGCGTGAGCGGGGGTTCAAACCTGTGACCTCCCGCTTTGAGTGGCAGCGCTTTAGACCGCTGGACCACTCGGCGCCCCACAAGCAATGATTTTTGTTGTTAATAAAGCGAACATGCGAACATGCTCACTGTTTGTTCCAACAAGATCCAGAAAGATGAAATTTCTCATAGTGACAGTATAAAGATAAGATTACTCATGTCGGCTGTTAAATAAATATGTTTATAAAAAACAGCCAGGCTCAGCAGGGTTGGTGGAGACACAGTGCTAACAGACACAACAGCTGTGATTTACATGGTGTGAACAGGTTAGCCACGATGCTAACTGCTAGCTGGACTCTTATAAAAGTCAATAATACTAATGAAAAAACACACTGCGTCAAAATAAAAGTAAAAAAAATAAACGAAATAGCAAATGGATTGTGTCGAAATAAAGATGAGTAAACCACACAAAGCAGAAACAAAAATGCTGTGTTCTAGATTTTTCTGACCTTTTACCATTTATTAAATACTATATAGATGAGATGAGATAGATAGATACTTTATTGATCCCCGAGGGGAAATTCTTGACATCCAGCAGCAGGTGTGTATAGTACACAAAGTTACAAAAAGATAAAAAAAATATAAATGATACATATAAATACAACAAAATAAAAAATAAAATGAAATTATAAAAGTACAGTCTTTAGTGTGTGTGTGTGTGATGTAAAATGGAGGTAGTGCAGTTGAACACAATAGACAGCGAACACCAGTTGATGTGCATAAAGTAAGGATAAGGATAACTGATGTCAGCCATACAGAAAGTGCAAACACAGTTATATAATAATTTAAATTTAGCAGTGCAAATGATACGTAAACAGTAGATGAATGAACTAGTGAATGAACTACTAGTGCAAAATAGGGTAGAACTATAAAAATAGTGTTATGGGCATCAGCAAGATAGTGTGACCATAGATCGGGGTATGTCCATGGTGTGGCCAGAATTGCTGGAAAGAAAAGGTGTCACAGAGTCTTCAGTTTGCTGTGCTGAGATGAGTTGAAAAGTCTTATGGCCTGAGGGACAAAAGACTTTCGAAGTCTGTCTGTGGAGCAGGACTGGAACAGCAGTCTGCCACTGAATGAGCTCCTCTGCCTGGTGACGGTGCTGTGCAGAGGGGGGTGAACATTGTCCATGATGTTCAGCAGCTTGCTGAGGGCTCTCCTCTCTGCCAGTGGTGTTAAGGACTCCAGCTCTAGTCCCAACACAGAACCAGCTTTCCTCACCAGCCTGTTCAGTCGTCCAGCGTCCCTCTTGCTGATGCTGCCTCCCCAGCACACTACAGCGTAAAAGAGGACGCTGGCTACCACAGACTGGTAGAACATCAGCAGGAGTTTCTGGCAGATGTTAAAGGACCCAAGCCTTTTGAGGAAGTACAGTCTGCTCTGAGCCTTCCTGTAGAGGGAGTCAGTGTTCACCGACCAGTCCAGCCTATCGTCCAGGTGCACACCAAGGTATCTGTAGGACTTGACCACTTCCACATTGACCCCCTCGATGGAGATTGGCTGCTGAGCAGAGGGCCTGGACCTTCTGAAGTCTATGCACATCTCCTTGGTTTTGGAGATGTTCAGCTGTAGATGGTTCATTTTGCACCACACCACAAAATCCTCAACCAGGGTTCTGTACTCCCTCTCATCACCATTACGCACACACCCCACGATTGCAGTGTCGTCAGAGAACTTCTGCATGTGGCATGACTCCGAGTGGTATTTGAAGTCTGATGTGTACAGTGTGAACAGGACTGGAGAGAGAACAGTCCCCTGTGGTGCTCCTGTGCTGCTGATCACTGTGTCAGAGGAGCAGTCCCTGATCCTGACATGTTGTGGTCTCCCAGTAAGGTAGTCAGTGATCCAGGTGACCAGGTGCATGTCCACCTCCATCTTCATCAGCTTGTCTCTCAGCAGTAGGGGCTGTATGGTGTTGAAGGCACTGGAGAAGTCGAAGAACATGACCCTCACAGCACCTCCCCCCTTGTCCAGATGAGAGTGAGCTCTGTGCAGAAGATAGAGGATGGCATCTTCCACTCCCACCTTTTCACGGTACGCAAACTGCAGTGGGTCCTCAGCATGGTGGACCTGAGGTCTGAGGTGGTCCAGCAGCAGTCGCTCCATGGTCTTCATCACGTGAGATGTCAAAGCAACCGGCCTGTAGTTATTCAGCTCCTTCGGGTGTGCCTTCTTAGGAACTGGAACGAGGCAGGTTGTCTTCCACGTGGCAGGAACTCTCCCTAGACGCAGACCCAGGTTAAACACATGTTGGAGGGGCTCACCCAGTTGAACAGCACAAGCCTTGAGCATTCTGGGGCACACTCTGTCCGGGCCAGCTGCCTTCCTGGGGTGAAGTCTCCTCAGCTGTCCCCTGACTTGGTCTGCAGTAAAGGTTGGTGGACTGGAGGAGCTGATTTGTCTGCTAGCTGATAGTGTTGATGGTGGTGACGATGATGATGAAGAAGATGGTGGGGTTGAGGGTGATGGTGGTGATGATGATGATGAAGAAGATGGTTGGGGTGAGGGTGATGGTGATGATGAAGATGGTGGAGGTGAGGGTGATGAAGATGATGATGGAGGTGATGAGGGTGGTGGTGGTGGTGGTGAAGATGGAGGTGAGGGTAATGGTGGTGATGATGATGATGATGATGAAGATGGTGGAGATGGAGATGATGATGGTGGTGGCGGTGGAGATGATGGTAAAGCTGCAGGGGGGTAGAAGGAGGGGGCAGCAGGAGCAGGACAGTCAAACCTGTTGTAAAAGTTGTTAAACTGGTTTGCTCTGTCCACACCCCCATCTGCTGCGTTGCCGCTGTTGTTCTTGCACCCAGTGATGGTTTTCATCGCACCCCAGACTTCCTTCGTGTTGTTATCTTGCAGCTTTCTTTCCACCTTTTTCCTGTAAGACTCCTTGGCCTCTTTAAGACGTACCTTGAGTTCCCCCTGTACGCGCTTCAGCTCTACCAGGTTTCCATCTTTGAACGCCCTCTTCTTTTGGTTGAGGAGGTCCTTGACGGTGCTGGTAATCCAAGGTTTGTTGTTTGGAAAGCAGCATACAGTCTTTGTGGGAACAGCAACATCCATACAGAAATTCAAGTAGTCTGTAACACAGTGAGTCACCCCCTCAATGTCCTCGCCATGTGGGTGCAGCAGCACGCTCCAGTCAGTGGTGTCATAGCAGTCCCTTAGGGCTTCCTCTGCTTCAGGAGACCAGACTCTGAATGAGCGTGTGGTAGTGGGCTGCCTCAGTACCAGTGGTTTGTACTGAGGCTGTAGGAAGACCAGGTTGTGATCTGATCTCCCCAGCGGTGGTAGTGGAATAGCCCTGTATGCATCCCTCACATTAGCATACAGCAAGTCTATGGTTCTGTTCTTCCTGGTGGGACAGTCCACAAACTGGAAAAAGGCAGGCAGTGTAGAGTCCAGCGTTACGTGATTAAAATCACCAGTAATCACATAGAAGGCGTCAGGGTGCTGTGTCTGCAGCGCTGCGACGGTGGAGTGGATGACGTCACACGCCGCCTGTACGTCCGCTCTCGGCTGGATGTAAACACAGACAAGGATCGCATGAGAGAGCTCCCGCGGCATGTAATAAGGTCGGAGACTCACCGCTAACAGTTCAATATCCCGACAGCAGATCACCTCCTTCACGTTTACATGTCCAGGGTTGCACCATCTGTTGTTAATGAAAAGCTCGATTCCCCCACCTTTCCGCTTCCCGCATAGCGCCGGGTCCCTATCCCCTCTCACTGTAGAGAAGCTGGGTAGCTCCACGTTAGCATCCGGCGTGTCGGGGGTGAGCCAGGTCTCGGTGAAACACAGCACGCTACACTCCCTGTAGAGCTTCTGATTCTTCACCAGACACGCTAGCTCGTCGGTTTTGTTGGTCAGTGAGTTGACATTCCCCATAACCACCGACGGAACTGAGGGTTTGTACCTCCAGCGCTTCTCCGTACTCTTAGCCTTTAGCTTAGCCTTTAGCTTAGCTCCGGCCCTACAGCCTCGGTAATTCCTCCTTAGTTCCCCCGGTATTGTGTGGACAATGCCCCCACGTCCCGCGGGTCGAAGGGCCAGCAGTTCTTCACGGGAATAAACACGATATTCCTCGCTGCCCCGCATGTTTACACTAAAAATATCCTTAGGATATAAATAAGATGCACACTAGACGTGTGTAGTAGCACAGAGACGATAAATAAACGTAAAAAACTCGAAAAAACACACAAAGGAGACGGAGCTACTGGAACAGGCAGCCACTCGCGTCGGCGCCGGAATAGATAGATGAACAATTTTACAAAAGAGGACTTTTACAAAACCATTCTTCATTTTCAATGTAAGTCCGTGTAGATAGACGATTTCATTCTATATAATATTGTCTGTTCTATTTTAGTGTTGTCATCATGAAATTCTGATACAATATAAAAAAAAACATCTGTCAGATATTAGTACTAAATAAAAATATAATACTGTGTTGTTTTTAATTTATTTTAATTTTTTATTTATTTTATTTCATTTTATAAACAAAAAAAATAAACTGTAATTTTTTTATTTTAGTTTTTATCTTTCATTTTTACAAATGTAATTTATACATGCACACATGCACAAATGCACTTGAGCAAACACAAGCACTAAAATGTGCATCAAGGTGTGTGTGTGTGTGTGTGTGTGTGTGTGTTGGCCTCAGGGCATACAGGCACAAGCTTAATGGATTTCCTCTCACTTTAACCTCCATTGTACCAGTAAGGTCACACACACACACCCAGCCACCCACACACACACACACACACACACACACACATACACATACACACGGCCAGTGAGGAGAAGAGGTAAGGAATCACTATTTTGCCTGGGAATGTTGTGCAATGGAACTTAAACCAAGGAGCCTGGGAGATTCCCAAAGCTCATTAAATACACACACACTCGCTTATGCCAAGTGCCTGTAGTTGGTGACTTGGCATATTTGCACTCTGTGTGTTCCTGTACTTTCTAACCATGCAGTGTAATTAGCCAAAAACACACAAAAGTACATCTTTTCTGCTAACGCATCACTTGTTGAATTTTACCTGAATTCTTTAGATAGTCAGTAACACACCTGTGTTTACAGAGTAATTAGTAGCTGACAATGCTGTTGCTGCAAAATGATTTGATACTGCTACTTTAGAAATTTAAGAAATGTTATGAAATCTAAGTTACGTTAAGTTAAAAAAGAGCCTGCAGAGGGCCTTTCAATAGAAATAACTTAAATTTACATAGAGAAAAGCAGTCCATCTATTGCTAAAAAAAACTAATGTAGAATGTTCCAGATGTTTCAGATGGGGTCATGTGTTACGGTAACAGGACTGAGTGAAACCCAGTGACACAACTGAAATGTGTATTTTAACTTAAATATTATGGATTTATTATGAAAAAATATATATTTTCAAAGCATAGATTTACATCTCTGAAGGATTTTAATAAATATATTTCATGTTTATAGTTCGAGAGTGGGGACAGGTAATAAATGCTATTTTTTCGGTGTTTTTTTCAGTGTTAGTTTTTATATACTCTTTTAAATTACATATCATATTTTTTTCAATTAGGGTCAATGTAGAAGACAATATGCTTAATAATAAATTGTATTTTAAAGTTATTTTGTGTGCATATTTATGCATGTAATTTCCTGGGGACAGAAATGGCATACATTCATTGGAATAGTCTATATTTCCAATATGACCCATTCTTCATTAAATTCAGGGTGTTAAGATTATCGTATTATTATAATAATTTCTTAACTTCTCAGATGCCTCTTGTTATGGTTAATGGGTGAAAGGATGCTTTGATGAAGAAACTTAGATGAAAGTGCAAATTTGATCATAGGCAAACTTCCAATAGACATAAAGCTAAAAGAATAAAGCTTTTCTTTAAATTTCTCTTCCGTGAAGATACTAAAGCACCAGCACACCAGAGTCTGCTAAATCTTACTATCTTACTGAAGGTCAAACATGGTCTCTGAATTGCCTTTCTCATCAACATGACTTAACCTCCTGGAACTGCTGCTAATTGCAGCAGCCTGAGGAGCAGTGAGGGGTTAGGGGCTTTGCTCATGGGCCCGACTGAGTCACCGTTTTATTTTTTACGTAGCGTTTCAAAACTACTTCATTAAAACAACGCCATACAGAGACACAGAAAGTTACAGAAGATCATTTGTGTCTTAAATTTACACACAGAAAAAGACAGTTTTTAGCTAATCAAACTAATGCTAAAGCTAAAGCTAAGTTAGCTTGCTATGCTAACTACCTCAGGTAACATTACTATCCTAGCCCTGTACAGCTAATACCCAGCAAAAAACATAAACTTAGCAAGTAAAATTATCTATTTTTTCTCTGATAAAAAGATGAGCATTGTAAGTGTAAGATTATTTAGCTTATTTTAGTAATAATCATCTTAATCAGTCTTGCTTATTCACATATTTTAAGTGATTCGAACTCCAAATAAGCACCAAATGTCACTGGTTCAAAGCAAATATATCTCAAAATACAGCTCTGGAAAAAATAAGTGAGTGCTTAAAAAGTTTCTTTGATTTTACCAAATTGAAATCCTCTGGAATATAATCAAGAGGAAGATGGATGATCACAAGCCATCAAACCAAGCTGAACTGCTTGAATTTATACACCAGGACTAAAGGCATAAAGTTATCCAAAAGCAGTGTGTAAGACTGGTGGAGGAGAACATGCCAAGTTGTTGTGCCAATGTTTTTTCAAATATATGGACAAATACTTTTTGTTGTATTACTTGGAAAAAGACCCCCCTCCTAATTGTAAATACAGGGTGAATGACTGCAGTTTTTGGTTTTAGAAAATACTTGATATACTTTGGCAGGTTGTTGCAGTAAATATCATAGCATTTGCCAACCTGTTTTGACTTATTTAGACAATATGGACTCTTTGAATTTGTTTGCTGATAACTCTTCAGTGTGGAAACTAATTTAAAGTCTAATATTATGCTGATATTTACAATAGTCTATTTATTAATGCACATTTTACAATTAGCCTGTTGTGAACAATTGAATATGCTTATATAGTATTGGTTATATTTATACAATATATGTTTATTTATCGTAGAGACAAGTTCAAGAATGATCCAAGTTTTATGTTTTTTATGTATTTTTTTTCCTCTACCTTTTTCTTCTTTTTTATTTTCTTATGTGTTTTTCTCATGTCCTTTTTTAAACAATGCAAATAACAATAAAAACACTAACATTTTAGTTACGAGGTCTAAGACGCTGTTAAAAGTTGCCTAAGAGCTTAAATATTTTGAAACAAAAATAATACACCAATATTTCGAGAACTATTGAGAACAATGTTTTTCATACTTACATTTAATTTATTAGATTTAATCTTCTACTCACATAAACAACTATCATATCCGAATTTATGACCAGAGTTCCCAACATTCTGCATGTGACTGTTTGCACAGTGAGAAGCACATTAGAGGAGGTTAGAGGCTGATGTAAAAGAACAGCGCTGTTGAGCTTCAGGCCTCTTCCTCCATTCAGCTTCAGCAGTGCTGCAGGCTAAAGCGTCTGACAGCCAATCTGCCTTCAGGTAAACTCACACAGCTTTGGTTTATTAATGAGGAGACTGTGTATGCATGTGTGTGTTTGTGTGTGTGTGTGTGTGTGTGTGTGTATGTGTATGTGTGTGTGTGTGCATGAAGGAGAATGGAGTGATTCAGACAGACTGTTACACAAACACTGCAACACTGCAGTGTGTCCCTTCCTCCCTCTCTTTTTGGCACTATCATTATAACAGTTTCTGAATATCTGAATTCTAATAGGAACATGGGAATAGTACCTCGTCCCATGACTTATGCCATGTCCCGTTAAATCTGTAATTATCTGGAGAGCCATTGCATATAAGATTCTGTCGAACGAGGGACACTAACATCTTGTTGCCATTTCATGGCAGGGTCTGCAACTTTCATTTTTCAGCAGGATAATGCTCGTCCACACACAGCAAGGTTTTCCAGGAATGTCTCTGCCACTCTGCCAGAGTGCAGCATTTCCCATGGTCTGCTTGGTCACCAGATTTGTAACCATTTTGGTATTTATAGGACCAGCTGGGATGCCAGCTTCTGCAACCTATGAGTGTAGAGCAGGATCTACAGACTAGGGCTGCCACAAACGATTATTTTTATAGTCGACTAATCACCGATTGTTTTTTATGATTAGTCGACTAATCGGATCATACATTAATTAAATTAAAACATACAGTTTATCGCATTAGAATGCAGCTGCTATTATATAACCATTATGTCGTTATATAATATATAACATCATTTGTCTCTGGCATCAAACTTAGCTGCATTTAAATCAAATTAGGTAGGTGCCTAAAACTAAGGAATTATTCACAAAATGAAAATTTTGGTCTCACTGACTTAAATATAACAAAAGTGCATTTATATATATATATATATATATATATATATATATATATATATAAAATGTACATATGAAACATCTGACCTGTGAGGTTGTTTGAACTATGATGAAAAAATATATATAATAATAATAAAATGCCTCTCTAACCAGATTTTGTGTACATTACTGTCTCTCTGTCGCGCTCAGCGTGTCTTTAGTTTCCGCCTGTTCTTGTTTTTCCGCCGGTTCACGGGCTCCCTATCTCTCTATAAAGGTTTTTTTTCCCGGCCACCCCAATTCACTAGCCGGGGCAGCGGTCTGCACAGATCTGATTGGCAGAGGAGAGAGTTTGGTGATCTTACAACAAACGTGATTGGTCTGTGAGTTTACTGCACCGCAGAGCGTACCGCAAAGACAAGAAAAGTTCTGCCGCTGTCAGAATGAAATCTTTCTCAGTAGTTTATCGGTTTGGATCCCCATTGGACAACGTCTGGGTCCGGACCCGGACCGCAGTCCGCCTATTGGTGACCTCTCAAGATAAGTAAGTACAAAGTTAACGCTCTGTTTACACTAACTTTAGCAGCTAACTAGCAATTTAGGTCCCTCTTCATCATTTCGTTTTCTTAAAGTGATCCCACACTTTTGAGTTCCGTAGCTGGGTAGCCATGATACCAGAGCCTGTCTGTTTAATGTCCTGGGATGTCGTCCACTGCCTACCCCGGTTTCCACTACTGCGCATGTGCGTCAAGGACAGAAAGGCAGCCGCAGCAGTTTGGAGAGAAAAACAAAGTAAAAAAAAAAACAAAAAAAAAACGACATACAGTGCCCTCCATAATTATTGGCACCCCTGGTTAAGATGTGTTCTTTAGCTTCTCATAAATTGAGTTTTGTTCAAAATAATATAGGACCACGATGGGAAAAAAAAAGTAAAGTCCAACCTTTAACTCAAGTAAATTTTAAGGGGGAAATAAAATCCCTGACTAAGAAATAATTATTCTTCATAAAATCACCTGTTCCACAATTATTGGCACCCCTAACAATTCTTAGGAAATAAATTTAATAAAAGTATTTCTGTCACTTCTACAGTAGTTTACGAAGTTGATCAGAGTATGTAGGAACATTTAATTAGTAATTCACAACTTCCTGTTTCCCTGGGGTATAAATATGACGTGACACAGAGGCCATTTATCTTCAACATGGGAAAGACAAAGGAACATACCATTCAAGTGAGGCAGATGTGTGTTGACCTTCACAAGTCAGGCAATGGCTACAAGAAAATCGCTACTCGCCTACACCTGTCCATATCTACTGTCAGAGGAATTATTAAGAAGTTTAAAACAACTGGAACAGTGGTAAACAAGCCTGGACGAGGACGCAAGTTTATTTTGCCACCACGCACAGTGAGGAGGATGATAAGAGAAATAAAAAGTTCTCCAAAGCTCACTGTTACAGAATTGCAACAAATGGTAGCTTCTTGGGGTCACAAAGTCTCCAAAACAACCATCAGGCGCTATCTACATGCCAACAAGCTGTTTGGGAGGCATGCACGGAAGAAACCATTTCTCACTCACAATCATAAACGCAAACGTTTGGAGTTTGCTAAGCGGTACTATGACTTCAACTGGGACCGTGTGCTTTGGTCAGATGAAACAAAGATAGAGCTTTTTGGCAACAAATGCTCTAAGTGGGTCTGGCGTAACACAAGAGCTGAGTATGCAGAAAAGCACCTCATGCCCACTGTGAAATACGGCGGGGGATCAGTGATGCTGTGGGCCTGTTTCTCTTCTAAAGGCCCTGGGAACCTTGTTAGGGTGCATGGCATCATGAATGCTCTAAAATACCAGGACATTTTAAAACAAAATCTGGTGGCTTCTGCCCGAAAGCTGAAGATGGGTCGTCACTGGGTCTTTCAGCAAGATAATGACCCTAAACATGTGGCCAAATCTACACAGAAATGGTTCACCGCACACAGAATCAAGCTCCTCCCATGGCCATATCAGTCCCCAGACCTCAACCCCATTGAACACCTGTGGGGTGAGCTGAAGAGGAGAGTGCAGAGGAGAGGACCCAGGTCGTTGGATGATTTAGAGAGAATGTGCAAAGAGGAATGGTCAAAGATCCCTCTTTCTGTATTCTCCCATCTTGTGAAACATTACAGGAGAAGATTAGGTGCTGTTTTGTTGGCAAAAGGGGGTTGTACAAAGTATTAACATCAGGGGTGCTAATAATTGTGGCACACATGATTTGATGTTAAATAATTATTTCTTAATGTGGGATTTTTTTCCTACTGAATAAATTCACTTGAGTTAAAGGTTGTATTTTACTCTTTTTTTCCATCGTGGTCCTATATTATTTTGAACAAAACTCAATTTATGAGAAGCTAAAGAACACATCTTAACCAGGGGTGCCAATAATTATGGAGGGCACTGTATCAACTATTAAATTAGTCGTCAACTATTTTAACAGTCTACATAATGCAACCAGACTAGAGGAGCCCAACAGGGTACCAGAGCCTCCTTTCAATTGTATAGTTTTCCTCAATAAACGTATCTATTCTCTTAATATACATCTCACCATTACATTTACACATATAGGACACTATTGTATACCCTGCACAAGGTGCGTCATGGTGCTTTTTGCTATCGTGCTTTGCGCCCTCACTGTTAAAATAGCGTCAGAGTTTAGGAATAAATCTACACTGATGGTGTAGAGTGGTGATCTACAAGTGAAGTGTGTACAGGTAAATTTCTGGCGTGTTGATATTTTGGCGGCAGGAAACACAGGTGCTCCACTGACTGATTAAAACCCTGACAACAGTCAATCGTCAGAGTCTATTCCTATAGGTGCCCCATGCTCGCTGTACACACCCCCGCTCATTATAAACACACACACACAGACGCACTGCAGAGCACAAATTAAAAAACTAAAAAGAGCCCTTTTATCAGTATTCGTATCGGCGATTTATATCAGTTTTATATCGAAATCACAACTGATTTTCACGTGGTTTGTTTTGTTACAAACAGCAGAGACGTAGTAATGATAAAGGACGCTTTCACACATTACAAATACATGCTTTCATGCTGAAATACTTTGTATTTTCATGCTCTTTAACAAAACCAGACATATGGTGTGGAATATTAATAAGTGTAGACTCGACTAGAGAAAGAAAGGCTTTATGTTTTGCGCTCTGGTCAAGAACCCAGCCACTGTAGCCGAATCAATCATTCCAGGCTATAAATAGCTCTCTAAATCAGCCATTCCTAATTATACACAGTGTGCTATATCAGGAATTCTAGTACAAACAGCGCGGGCCTGGGTTCTGTAATGAATCAGATATTTCCACTGTAAGCGCAGTGACTCCTGTTCGATATCGAGCAGGCTGTTACTGGACAATTACTGGAGTTTATTGAGTCTGAAACGTTGCAGATGTTTCTGTAGGATACTGTGTCGGTGTGCTCTGCCAACACTGCCAGTAACCAGCGGGGAACACACACTGAACACATGGACACACACTGCTGGCTTTTCTGCATGATGCTGCCTATTAGTTCTGAATTCAATATAATAATTACTGCTGAATATTGACCGTGTCTGTTGATATTTAATTGACCAGGGGGTGTAAACTGCCTGCATGTCACTGAAACATTTAATAAGGCGAGAAATCAGGAAATTAATTCCATGCTGTTTTTTTCAGCAGGACAATCAGCATTATTCTGTCAGATTTTCTTTGAATGGAATGATTTAGTGCACTATTTTATCGATCTATAGGTAAAAGCCATTAATTGTGCACCGTGCAGCTTGATTTAGGGTGTGTCGGTGTGTCTTTGCTATCGTAACGACGGGAAAAGTACACCTTGTGTGGTTTAAAATGTGCAAAAGACAAAGTACTGATTCTCTTAAATAATCATGGGTGTGTTTTGGAAGGACTGTGAGATAAACCAATCAGTGAGTCACTTGCCTCACATTCCTTTAAAGAGCCAGGTGTGCTCTGACTTTGGCAGATTTTTGCAGCATTTCTGCACTTCTCAGCAAATTTGATTTTGTATTTTGTATTCTGTTGTATTCTGTGTATTGTTGATTTAAATGTAGGGTTTGTGCACTGTTGCGTGTAATTAGCATGGTGCACTGGCTTTGTTAGTATGGTCTGACTGTTGACTGTTGTCAGGGTATTAATCAGACAGTGGCGCACCTGTGTTTTCCACTGCCAAGATAGCAAGACCACTATGCCCATCAGTGTAGATACAGCTCTGGAAAAAATTAAGAGACCATTTCAGTTTCTGAATCAGTTTCTCTGATTTGGCTATTAATAGGTATATGTTTGAGTAAAATGAACATTGTTGTTTTATTCTATAAACTACAGACAACATTCATCCCAAATTCCAAATAAAAATATTGTAATTTAGAGCATTTATTTGCAGAAAATGAGAAATGGCTGAAATAACAAAAAAGATGCAGATCTTTCAGACCTCAAATAATGCAAAGAAAACAAGTTCATGTTCATAAAGTTTTAAGAGTTGAGAAATCAATATTTGTTTGAATAATCCTGTTTTTTAATCACAGTTTTCACGCATCTTGGCATGTTCTCCTCCACCAGTCTTACACACTGCTTTTGGATAACTTTATGCCTTTACTCCTGGTGCAAAAATTCAAGCAGTTCAGCTTGGTTGGATGGCTTGTGATCATCCATCTTCCTCTTGATTATATTCCAGAGTTTTTCAATTTGGTTAAATCAAAGATACTCATCATTTTTAAGTGGTGCAAGGCGTGAAAATAGACTGTTGGGGTGTAAAATAGCAATGAGCACCAAGACACGACTTATATAGGGTGTGAGATAGGGCCCTCAGTCTCTATACCCACAAATTGCAGGTATAGACCAGGAGTTCTTAGCCTAGAGGACCCAACCCCCAAGGACATCCTGATATAGTCCCTGAAAGGGTCGCAAGAGTGATAAATGTGCAGAGAATCAGATCCAGACATTATCCAGAGTTTTCTATCCTTTAACTGAATCAGGACGACTCATCCACTGTTCTATTTGACTCTTCAACTTGATTCAATTTGATTCAGGTTCATTTATGCACATTGTGTCTCTGCACAACCAGGTTTGATTAAACTTGAGGGCGTTTTAGAAGGTTGAAGTATTGAATTGAAGTAATGCACCCAATAATGATCACAATTATCTGTGATTCTGGATTTTTTGTGCTTAAAAACCTGAAAAACTAACAGAGAATCCATCTCACCATGGACGGTCATTTGCAATTGTTCTTAAACCCTATTAAATCATGTTTCTACGTCTCTGAGTCTTGATGTAGACCCAACCATCAAATTAACTAACCCCTTAAAAGGAGCCGCACAGTGAAAAATTCCTGATTATAGGGGCTCAGAGTAGTCCAGCTGCCACTATGATCTTAATCATGCTGCATGACATCAGCAGCCGGAGTCCGAGAGAGTACAATTAGCCTTGCTCACTCTCTCTCTGGGTGGGTAGGTGGAGCTCTCCATTCAAATTTGTGCTTCTTTGCAATTTCTGCATCATAAAGTATTCAGACTCAGTAGTTTTACCATTCCAACACATCTCACACTCACACCACAAACACACACACACACACACCCCCCCCCCCCCACACACACACACACACACCTCCAAATTTCTTCATCAATAATTCACGTTAATACAGAGAGAAGTAACCTCAGCTAAGGCTGGTTAAAAGCCTCATTGCCTTTCTGGAGACCACCTGGGTACACCATCTACCCACCCAGCCACACACACACACACAACCACACACACAACCACACAAACACACAACCACACACACAACCACACACACACACACACACACAACCACACACACACACACACAACCACACACACACAACCACACACATGCTGGTTAAAAGCCTCATTGCAATTCTAGACATTAAACACAAACACACACACACACAAAAACATAAACACTCTTAACACACACATACACACACACACATTATGGGTGTCCAATCCAGGTAATTCTGATGCACATCTCTGAAAGCTGTAAAACAGCAAATGGAGCTTGTGTGTGTGTGTGTGTGTGTGTGTGTGTGTGTGTGTGTGTGTGTGTGTGTGTGTGTGCGCCTGTGTGACCTATGTGAAATAGGAAATATGGAAAATCATACAACACTATTGTTATAGCATAGCAGGAAGAGAAACAGAGATAGAAATAGAGAGAGTAGGAAGCAGAGAGAGTGAGTGTGTGTATATGCATATATATATATATAGAGAGAGAGAGAGAGAGAGAGAGAGAGAGAGAGAGATATAGATATATAGATAGAGACAGAGAGAGATAGAGAGATGGAGTGAGAGGGTAAAAGAAAGAGTAAGCAAGACAGGGAGAGAGAAAGTTACAGAAAGATAAAGAGATATTGTAATAAAAGGGTAATAAAGAGTAATGAAAAGCAAACAAACAGAGGAGAAAGAAATAAAACATGGACAGACCAATATACATATATACATATATATATATATATATATATATATATATATATATAGAGAGAGAGAGAGAGAGAGAGAGAGAGATAGTTAAATAAGATAGATAGATAGATAGATAGATAGATAGATAGATAGATAGATAGATAGATAGATAGATAGATAGATAGATAGATAGATATAGTAATAAAAGAGTAATAAAGAGTAATGAAAAGCAAACAAACAGAGGAGAAAGAAATAAAAGATGGACAGGCCAAAATATGTAGAGAGATTGAGAGTGAGAGAGGGGGGAGAGCGAGAAAAGAGAGCGAATAAGGAAAAGATGGACAGATATAGAGAGAAACAAACAGAGAATAAACAAAGACATAAAAGAGAAATAAAAGAGAGACAGACAGAAAGACAAATAGAGAGTTTGAGAATGAGAGATAGAAAGAGAGAGAAGCAGGGTTCAGAGAGATAGAGAGATGGAGAGAGAGGGTAAAAGAAAGAGTAAGCAAGACAGGTAGAGAGAACGTTACAGAAAGATAAAGAGATATAGTAATTAAAGAGTAATAAAGAGTAATGAAAAGCAAACAAACAGAGGAGAAAGAGAAATAAAAGATGGACAGACCAAGATATATAGAGATAGAGATAGATAGAGAGATTGAGAGAGAGGGGGGGGAGAGAGAGAAGAGAGAGAATAAGGAAAAGATGGACAGAAACAAACATAAAAGAGAGACAGACAGAAAGAAATAGAGAGTTTGAGAGTGAGAGATAGAAAGAGAGAAGCAGGGATTAGAGAGAGAGAGGGGAAAGGAAAAAGAGGGTAAAAGAAAGTAAGCAAGAGAGAGATAAAGAGAGAGAGTAAGAAAAACATAGAGAGAAACAGACAGAGGGAGGAAAAAAGACAAAACAGAGATGGAGGGAGAGAGTGGGAAGAGAGAGGGTAAAAGAAAGAGTAAGGAAGATAGAAAGTTAGAGAGAGATGGCGAGAGAGTAAGGAAACGGTGTACTGATAGAGAGAGAAAAAGATGGAGGGGAAAGAGAGTGAGAGAAAGAGAGGAAGAGATAATAGATAGAGCGAGAGAGAGAGATGGAGAGAGAGAGAAAGAGAGGTAGGTGCAGCAGTATGGCTGGATTTTGGCTCAGGGGAAAGTTCTCCATCTGCTCTCTGATCCTCTGTAATGAAGCTCTTCCAATTAAACCAACACAAACATGCCCTCATGCCCTCCAAGTGTGTGTGTGTTTACTAAAACCAGGGTCACTTACATAATTGTTTGTCTGCGCCGTCGGCTCTTTATATCACATTAACACCCACAAATTCAGACCCCCCGGTATCCAGCAGAATTTATAATCTAATTTACATACTGCCTCCGAAACCTGATACAGAGCCACTGACTGACAACCAGCTTCACTGAAATGAGTGTACGATTTCAGCACCACGGACAGCTCTACTGCAGCGCACAGCTCAGCTTCAGATCCCCAGACAGATACGCCCCTACCAGAGCCGTTACACCAACACCTACAGCTGCTTCTCTAAAGGGTTCATAGCTTATAAAACTAGTTATACTATGATTTTTCATAGGAAATCCTTTATTTAAAGCAGCGGTCGCTAATATTTTCCTTATAAAGTATTATTAGAGGTAGTATCAGCGTCCATTTATATTAATTTTAACAGTGGTCTGGTAAGTTTGACAGTATTTTAACACAACAATTTACTCAAAAACACAGGAATTCACACAGACAACCCTGTATTCGAAGATCATGCTCTGTGCAATTCCACATTTTCACCAGAGAGGTCCCTAAATCCCCAAATCCCCAAAACTTACAGACTGTTGCTTTAAGTAAAATCAAACAGCCAATCTGTGAAACCTATGCTGAAACAAAACAGACCAATCAGAGCAACAGATACTGTAGTAACTGTAACTGCAATTGGCAAAACCCAGCAACAACCCAGCAACAACTATACCCTAGCAACATCTTCGTATTAGCCTAGCAACATCTTAACATTTGTAGTAACAGTAGCAACTTATTAACCAACAAACACATACAGCTCTGGAAATACGAGACCACTTAAATATGATGACTTTCTTTGATTTTACCAAACTGAAAGCTTCTGAATTAAAATCAAGAGGAAGATAGGTGATCACAAGCCATTAAACCAGGCTGAACTGCTTGAACCTGTGCAGCAGGAGTAAAGGCATAAAGTTATCCAAAAGCAGTGTGTAAAACTGGAGGAGGAGAACATGATGCCGAGATGCATGAAAACTGTGACTAAAAACCAGGGTTATTTTACCAAATATTGAATACTGAACTCTTAAAAAAAAACGTATTTTGCTATTTTTTGCTTTTTTGCTATTTCAGCCATTTCTCATTTTCTGCAAATAAATGCGCTAAATGACAATATTTTATTTGGAATTTGGGAGAAATGTTGTCTGTAGTTTATAGAATAAAACAACAATGTTCATTTTACTCTACTTACTATATCTATAAATAACAAAATCTGAGAAACTGATTCAAAAACTAAAGTGGTCTCTTAATTCTTGATTCATGATAATTCTTAACTTGCCTTTTTTCAGCAGGATAATGCTCGCCCACACACAGCAAGGGGTTTCCCAGGAATGTCTCCACCAGATTGCAACACTTGAAACACCTTGACCTAGCTGTTTACAGGATTTATTACCAGTTGACTGGACATTTTTTGGGACTAGCTTGGACACCAGCTTTGGCAATCTACTAGTGTAGAGCAGGATCTACAGGCCCAGCATCAGCATCTGTGCTGCAGTGTGCCATACATATGGAACCTGTATACCTCCATACCCAAACATATCTCTTCTTGTACTGGACTGGAGGTGCCCAACAGGGTACTAGAGTCAACTTCCCGATAATCACATGAATCATCATTATATTCACATCATTTTATTAGAATGTTAAATTGCATGTGCACATCTGGCTATAAATGTGAGTATAGAGTTGTTTTCTAGTTTGTTTTTCGTTTTCTCCTTCACTTATACTGGTAGCGTAAGCAGGTCAGCCAGTACAGCAGTTTCTCCTCTAACTCAAGCCAAGCCACCAGGCGAGGACAGTGAAGGACAGCTCAGCTCAGACTTCCTCTGATGTTGGCATGAGTCGGAGAGCACAAACAGGCTTTGAAGTGCAGGCTTTCTGAAAGCAGCTGACTTGTACAAGGACCAGAACAGTCTAATCCTGCTCCTGCAGATCTACTCCCTGTGGAGTTTAACCCTAACACACTTATTACTGCGTCAGCCGGACACTGTTTTATCCAGCTTTTGCTCAACTCATATTCTGTACATTTGTTATTACTTACTGGTACATGTTAAAGGTTTTAAAGTGATTTTTAAATTGAAATTACAGTGACATGAACTCATATCCAGTGCTATCATTACTATTTCCAATCCAGTATTTTTTGTCCTTAGTAAAAAGATATAGTAGCGCCCGGCTGGACGTGTTGAAAGGATGGACGAGAAAGACGTTTACAGTCGTTACTTTATTGCTGGAACTGTCAGCCACAAACCCGCCAAATTATTAACAGGCTAGCAAGCTAACAAGCTAACAGGCTTGGGCTCAACACACACACTCACACAGTGAGCCTCCCTCTCTTTCCACCTCACATACACACACATTTACACAGCGAGCCCCCCTTTCTCTCCACCTCACACACACACACAGCGAGCTACTCTCTTCACCTTATGCCTGGTTTACACTACACGATTTTGGGCCAGTTTTTCAGTTGTCGACAATTTTTCATTGATCGCCAAATCGGGGATCACTTGGTGCTCAAACTGCCACGTAGTGTGAACTACTGAAAGGCGCTCGCCAAGCCGTCACTGACTGAACGCCGACAAATCGAAGACGCACGGCAAATATTCAACCTGTTTAATATCTGACTCAGTCGGCAACTGGGAGTCAGGAGCAGAGGCTAAATACAGCCAATGGTCTCACAGAAAGAGAGAACCACAGGTCCAAAACATACCAGAGCTGTTTATGGAGAGTCTGACCAACCTACCATTTCCCCCTGTTATTTCATAGGGGTTGGGGGGTGTTCTCAGCAGCTGCTGAATGTAACTAGTAAAGTAACTTGTAAGTAATTAGTTACTTTTAAAAACAAATCTCTAAAGCAACTAAGTTACTTTTTAAAGGAGTAAACAGTAATCAGTAATCAGGTTACTTTTTGAAAGTAACTATGCCATCACTGCTCATATCCATGATCCTATTTCTAGCAGGAAGCTGGCAGTTATGACCGTTACTACCAGGTGCGCTGTCCAATTTGGGTGGTAATGCTTTATATAACGCAATACTGTGGATCGAGGAAAGTTAAATGCCCACACAACTTCAGAAATGGATATACTATTCATTTGGCAACCACTATACCGGAGCTTATTTCATCCACACTCCTAAAATTATATCCTATCCTTATACTGTTTATAAAACTGCCAATAAATTGCAAACGTCAATGTTGTTAACAATGATGACATACACTGACATGCTGAAACACAGAAAAGCCATGGGAATGCATCATGTTATGTGACAGTGTTGTGGACAGTGCAGTGGGAGGTTCTTATTGCGACCGGCGGTGTCTGGCTAGAACTGTCCATGCCTATAGACAAGCAGCTCTGGCAGAAATCTGGCAGAAGACCCCACTGAAAAGCCCAATCCCATTTCACCCTTTTGCCCTACCCTCTACCCCTCTTTATTTTACGTGTGCACGCCAAGGGGTAGGGGTGTCTTGATTCTCGTTAGGTTTATTAGCTCTTCAAACAGAGATTTTTCAGATGCACACTTCAAACTGAGTAGTATGAGAATCCTTGGTAAGATGGCAACTCAAAGAAACGCTTAGCACAATTTTACCAGAGTTTAATCTGTAGTTTCAATCTTTTAAAATCAAATTCTTCACACAAAGTGTAAAAAAATCGCTAGTAGTCAGTAGCTAGCTAGCTAGCTAACTTTCCCTTTCCACCTTAACTCTGTTCCAAGGGGAAGAGTTACACTCCAAAAGAAGGGGTAGGGGTAAGTGGCAGGGCCAAGGGGCGAAATGGGATCGAGCCATATTCTTCACCTTAGTGCAGCTTTCTTTAGCTTCTGTGGAACATGACACTAAAACCTACTGCCTGTCCCATGACTTTTGGCATGTCCGTGTTCTACATAAATTTGGTTCAGGTATGTGTATATGAAGTAAAAAGCGCGTGCACTCACACAAACGCGTGGTAGAGCAGCGCCCATCCTCGCGGTCTCTCGAGCGCGTCGTAGATGAGGTTCTGGATGCGCCGCTTGCGCGCGTTGTTCCTCTTGACGGGGCGCGTGTAGCCCAGCGGGGTTTTGGCGAGCAGCCCGATGTTCTGCGAGCCGCGCTTGAAGTCCGCCACCCTGCCCGCGCCCGCGCCCGCCAGCAGCAGCGCGCCGTCCTTCTCGTGTCCCGCGCACGCCTCCAGCTCGCCGGCCAGCGCGCTCTTTCGCCTCGTGCCGCTGCTGTCGCGCGCCGCCTTCTCCTCCTCAGCGCCGCCGCCGCCGATGCCGCCGCCATCCCTGGCCCTGATGGGCCCCATGTTCAGTGGCGCGTGTGCAGCTGCGGGATGAAGCGCATGCCATGATCCGGGCGGGAGCGCGTGAGCCCCTCCGGCGGGTCATTTAAGGAGAGAGGCGAGAGGGGGCTTCTCTGTGCGGAGAGAGGAGAGAAACAAAAACAATACCCCGTTCGTTAAGCGAGCGTGCACGCGTACACACAAGCGCGCGCGCACACAAGTGCACAGATACAACATGCAGGTATACACACACGTGAACGCCAGATACCTTAATGCAAACAAACAACCACCGCTGCTTAAAATCCCCTAATGTTGATTGAGGAAACACCGCAACATAATCACCCAATACTTTTTTTGGGTTGCCAAATAAGACTGTAACGATTAGTCGACCTAATGGACACTATCCATTATAAAAAACCTCGAAATTTCACTATCAACTAATCATTTGAACTGTAACTGTAGCCATAGGAAGCACAGATGGAGAGGATGGGAAAATAATTGCTGACTAATCATCCAATCAAAAAAAAAATATCAACAGATTAGTCGAGTGGACTACCAAAATAATCATTAGTTGCAGCCTCTCATGATCGGATACATTAATGCAAACATCTATTGGCACTTTTAAATCCTAATGTTAGAGGAAACACTGCAATATGGCCCAATACTTTTGGTTGCCAAATAAGGCTGCAGCGATCAAACAACATAATCGACACTTTCATTATAAAAACTTAAAATTTCGTTTAGCGACTAATCATTTGTAACTGTAACTGTAGCCATGGGAAGCAGAGATAGAGAGCATGGGAAAAATAATTGCTGACTAATCGGCTAATCAAAAAATAATCAACAGATTAGTCAAGACAACAGCAAATATAATCAATAATTGCAATCGACTGCAACAATTAGTAAATAGAATAGTTAATAGAAAACAGAGATGGAGGGCATGGGGAAAATAATGGCTGACTAATAAAAAAAAATAAACAGATTAGCTGAGTCAATTACCAAAATAATCATTAGTTGCAGCGTCTCCCATGATCGGATACATTAATGATCAATTGGGACTTCAAAAAATCCTAATGTTAGAGGAAACACTGCAATATGGCCCAATACTTTTGGTGGTCAAATAAGGCTGCAATGATTAATCAACATAATCAACACTGTCGATTATAAAAAAACTTAAAATTTCAGTATCAACTAACCATTTGTAACTGTAACTGTAGCCAAAGAAAGCTGGTAAGATAAAAAGCATGGGAAATATCATTGCTGACTAATCGACTAATTAAAAAAAAATCAACAGATTAGTTGAGTCAACTAGTAAAATAATCATTAGTTGCAGCTCCTCTTATGATCGGATACATTAGTAAAAAAATCTATTGGCACTTTAAAATCTTAATGTTAGAGGAAATACTGCAATATGGCCCAATACTTTTGGTTGCCAAATAAGCCTGCAATGATAAGTCGACATAATCGACTGTTGATATATATATATATATATATATTTATAATTGCTGACTAACCTTCTAATCGAAAAAATAATTGACCGATTTTTTGACTACCAAAATAATCATTAGTTGCAATCCTACACACACACACACTCACACCTAAATCAGACTCAATTTACGAATCTCACAATTTTATACTTTAATGCATTATTGCAAAGAATCACCACTGCTTAAATAAAACCTAATGTTAGAGAAAAAATGCAATTTGATGTTAAATAATTTTTTGTTTTTTTTCAGCCGAACACCAAGTGTTTTTTTTTCCATATTCAGACCAATGATATTGTTTGTTAAAAAAGGCTGCAATGATTAGGCGTCATAATCGACAATTTGGATTATAAAAATATGTTGACTTTGAATTTCATTTGAATTTCAGTGTCGACTAATTGTTTCAAACTCTAGCCATATACCCTCAGAAAGAAGAAGAAAGAGGATGGGAAAAATTATCACTAACAAATCGACTAACCAAAAAAAAAGACCCAGTATTTTGGTTGCCAAATAGGCTGCAACACCACTGCTTAAAAAATTATAATTTTAGAAGAAACACTACAATATAGCTTCAAGTACATCACACTTAGCCGTGTTTTTTGCCATTGTTTATTGGGCTAATAATTTTGGTTGCCACCGTTTTAGTGTATTCCAAGTACTGCCAATAGAATAGGACTCTCTGAAACAAAGGTATAAACTCTCCCCAGCACTGAGATGTGGGTCAGTGACAGAACTGTGTTCTCTGGAATGATGGAGCTCAAATGCAAATAGAATAGGAAACTCTGGAATAGGAACGTCCCTGAAGCTATATTGGCACCATGCCTAATGCCAGGCGTGGTTGTGGGCTAGAGAGGTTCTCTGGAATGATGGAGCCCAACTGCCAATAGAATAGGACTCTCTGGAAGGATAGCTTAAACATGAACCCATATTGGCACCATGCCTAATGCCAGGCGTGGTGGTCTAGAAAGATATAAACTGATACCCACCAGCACTGAGGTGTGGATCAGTGAGAGAACTGTTTTCTCTGGAATGATGGAGCTCAACTGCCAATAGAATAAGACTCTCTGGAATAGGATATTTTAAACATGAACCTACATTGGCACCATGCTTAATGACAGGCGTGGTGGTCTACAAAGGAATAAACTGAAGCCCCCCTAGTATTAAAGCTGTTTTCTCTGGAAAGATGGAGCTCAAATCCAATCAAATCCTCACAGCAATGCTCCAAACCCTATAGACACCCTTCCCTGGACAATACAGAGAGTTCCACAGTTACAGTGTGTCCAACGAAAGCAGTACACACGCGCGCGCCTACACACGCACATATAACACGCACACAAACATACATAAATGCGCGCACACGCACGCACGTACACACGCGCCTACACGCAGGTACACGCATGTGTACAGACCCGAACACACACAGACACACGATGCACACGATCTCGCACGAGCGGACCCGTTATTACCGCACACAAAGGGGGTGAATGGTCGTTTGGTTGGTTGGTTGGTCGCGCGCTCGCTCGCCCGCCTGCCCGCGCACGCACGCACGGACCGAGCAACAATTGCGCCGCGCGTGAACCCCCCAAAACAACGCAACGCACCGCACGAAGCGTTAATATAAATATACATGAACACACGAACACACACACGAGCGCGCTCACATTCTTACCTAGGACAGCGCGCGGCCGCTCCCTCTGCTGCATCATCATCACTCTCTCTCTCTCTATCCGGATCAAAGCCTCCACCAGTCCGCGCGCTGCTGTTACCTGCCGCTCGCGCTGAAATAGACAGCGTGACGCGCCACGGGGCGGAGAGGGAGGTGGGGGGAGGCGAGGAGGGGCAGGAGGATGGAGGGGTGGTCGGTGGAGGAGAGAGAGAGAGAGACAGAGAGAAAGAGAGAGAGAGAGGGAAGGATGTGGGGGATGGAGTTCAGACAGAGGCGCGAGACGCGCAAGGCTGGTGGTCACGTGACGCTGTTGTTACCAGACCTCCACTCACTACTTCACCGGTCCGCCACGCGCAATGATTCAGGAGGTATCCCAATACTATTGTCCATATATTGTAAACTCCAATCTATTTCTCTATCACACCATTCTTTCTATTCACTTCTCCTGTAACATTTATTTGTCTACTATCTTACTTTCTTTCTCTCTCACTCCTCTCATCTCTCTCTCTTTACTGTCTTCTTCACGCTTCTTCTTTCTTCTCAATTCTCTCTCAACCTCTTTTCCTGCTCTATCTATATGCCTATCTGTGAATGCAATACTGATATATACGTAAGTGACTACAATATTAGAGTGAAAGGATAAGTTTATTGGGGAGTTTACAGTTGAATAGAGCATCTAGTGCCCCACTGAGACACCTCTAGTCTGGATACAAGATGAGATACAATTGGGCATGGAGGCTCTCTGTGCTCACCACAAAGCCTCAATATTCAAACCTGATCATCGGATCACAAACAGAATGTGGTGCATCCCACAAATTGCAAAACAAGGCTTGATAATCATTATCCCACCTCATCCCAATCTTCCCAACTTATCTGCATAAGCTGCATTCCAGAGAACACACTTCCACTGCTCTACGGCTCAGTGCTGGGGGGGCTTTTTTACACGCCTCTAGCGCACGCTTAGCATTAGACATGGTGCCAGTAGTTTCATCTTTATCTGCTTTGAAAGAGTCTAATTTTATTTGCAAGACTGGGGTATATGTTTTAGTAAAATGAACATTGTTATTTTATTCTATAAACTACAGACAACATTTGTCCCAAATTCCAAATAAAAATATTGTCATTTAGAGCATTTAGAAAATGCAGAAAATGAGAAATGGCTGAAATAAAAAAAAAGATGCAGAGCTTTCAGACCTCAAATAATGCAAAGAAAACAAGTTCGTATTCATAAAGTTTTAATGGAAAGTTGGTGGAATAACCCTTTTGGATAAATGTATGCCACTCCTGGTGCAAAAATTCAAGCAGTTCAGCTTGTTTTGATGGCTTGTGATCAACCATCTTCCTCTTGATTATATTCCAGAGGTTTTCAATTTGATAAAATCAAAGAAACTCATAATTTTTAAGTGGTCTCTTATTTTTTTCCAGAGCTGTATGTAAAAATTAACCAGACTGGCTTTCGGCCTTCTCTCAGTCCACTCTTCTATGAACAAATAGTTTACAACTGTCATATATGAGGTATGAACTTTTACTGTGAGTCTCTGTGGGTTTTTCTTTCTCTAAATGGAGCACAGGAAACCAAAGTATAGAAGATCAAGTGAAGTCGACCTATTGAGGACCCCTTCGCTTAGATGGTGGGCAGTTAATCAAAATGACAATCCTGCTTCTCTTAGTTCAATAAAGCACCGTCAAGCAAGTCCTTGAACTGGGCAAATTGTCATTGAGTGCATCGTAGAGGCATGTCTAGCAGTTTACAATCTCTCAGCAGGAGGGACACTACCCGAATGTTTGCATGAAAGCAAGTGCTGTGTTTGTTAAGACCTATTCATCTAACTCCTTTACTTTCCTCCACTTCCATTAACACTGTCTTTCTTGTCACTTCCTCTCCCTCTCTTCGCTCCAACTCACTGTCCTCCTGTCAGTCAGGCAGCACATTAGCCAGTCGTCATGTCCTGCGGTGTGACGTGTGCATCTGCTGTGCAACTCAGCTGACTACCTCCGTCACACTGTGTCACACTGTGTCACAGAGAAGCATCTAAAACATTCTGGAGTTCTTGACTGTTCTCTGTGTGGTGGTTTATAATGGGTCTACTTGAACACATATGCAGTATACAAGAAACCAGTAACAGTAAGCATAAACATGGCAACATCTCTCAAACGTGAAGCCACCACAGGTCTAGCTCCTCTGCTGGCTGGTTGCAGTATGATGTGTAGCACCATCTATCCTTCAGTGTCTAATTCCAACAGTATTTTTATTTTCATCCAGCATTCACATTCTAAACACTATTCTGCTATATTGTCAGAAGGTGGAGAATCACAGTTAATCCTAGATAATATCATGGAACTTCCTGTTTTGTGTCCCTCTGGTCTGTCTCTGTGTCTAACCTGCCTTCATGTATGTTTACCTACCCTCCTCTGCATGTGCGCTTCCATTTATGTACAATAAGCTTAGATTTCCAGATTTCCTCTAAGGCTGGGTGCAGCAGCATTAACATTAGCACCTAACCACTAGCCACAGTTAGCCCTGGTAAATGAGGAACCCTGAGTGGTCAGGTAACCCAGGGCAATATTAACTAGCGGTTCTTCCCACATAGCTTGTTTTAACACGGTAAACACACAGGCTACAGTCCGATATACTCACTTCTGGACAGCAAAAGTGCTAGCGCTTAGCGCAGTTAACGGCTAATGCTAATACTGCTTCAGCCTCGAGTCTCTGTGCTGGGGAACTAAAAGACTGGTGGTGAACCCCCGATTTAAGGGAAATCTGATATTCAGTATGTTTTATTGCATGTTCATTGTACAGTGGCGTGTTAGTACAGTGCCTACCTTCTTCCTTCTCTCTCACTCTTTCTTTCTCTCTCTTTCTCCATCCCTGTTTCCTTCCTCCTCCATACCTTGGTGTGTGTGTGTGTGTGTGTGTGTGTGTGTGTGTGTGTGTGTGTGTGTGTGTGTGTGTGTGTTTTGGTCTGTGGGGAATAGCAGAGAGCCTACAGGCACACTGCTCTTCTTCTTTCGCAGACTGACTGGCTTCACTGCATGTGTGTGTGTAAGTGTAAGTGTGTGTGAGAGAGAGAGAGACAGAGAGAGAGACAGAGAGGAAGAGTTCATCAATATTTGATGAGATTTACACACTGCAGTGGTGTTACATGTCTTTTGTCTCATATCTCACACATCAAAGCAGCTGAATTGTAGCAAACACACACTCAATAAAATCCTACAGCACACACTAAACACCCTACTGAGACACACACACATACACAAAGCACGGTACGTGGTTCATGTCATGTAAAAGCTTCATTTACCAGTGTTATTTTATGGGATTCAAGGAAACAAATCTCTCATTTCATCATTTCATGAATCTTTTTGAAACCAGAACCCAAACCCAAAATCTCAAATTTGACCAGATTTTTAAAAATGTACTGAATGCACAAGTCTGAATATAAAATTCTGTGTTTTTTGGTCAACAATGAGCTACCACTTATTACCACTTTATTACAGTGAATGATGTTCTATGACGCACAAATCCATTTCTATACCCCCTATTGTTTCTATTTGCATGAGTGGGGGTGCCGTGCAGTCTCTGCAGTGAAAGAGTACCTCACTGCTCTCTGAATGGGTGGGTGGGGTTCTCAAACAATGCCTGAACTGAAGTGTTGGAAAGCTACACACACTCTCACACACTCCATCCCTCCTTTATTTACCTCTCTATAGTTCTACAATTGTGTCTACATTTATCCTACTAGGACCTGGCGTCCACATATGTGGACATCACGTTTTGGGTTGTCTAGACCACTTTAGAACACTAAATTGTGCTCTACAAAGCACTGGTGTCCTCTTATGAGGCCATTATACTGTCACCTAGTGGTGGCAGAAGAGTCCTTATTTGTGGACATAATTTTTCTCAGAAAACTACGTACATTATGTAAAACCATAATTCTTTGTTTTCACACTAATCAGGTGCCAAATAACCCAAATAGCAAATGGAAATAAAAAATGTATACCATGCATGAGTTCTGGTTTTAGGAGGTTAAGATAAAAACTCTAAGAACAGAATTTGGATACACCAATCATGCATAACATTAGAACCACCTTCTTGTGTATACACTATTATAATTAACTAATTATCAACCAATCACTCAATCAATCTTTATTTAAACTCAGAGTATATTATAGGTGGCCCTCTGTCATGGTGTGCACAGAATACAGACACTCGCAGATGCAGTAAAACGGGTTGTTTATTAAAATAGCAGGTAGAAAAAAGGGTAGTCGTACAAACAAAGTTAGAGCACCGGTAAACAGAAGCAACGTAGGGATAACCATACCATGAGTGAGATACAGTCCAGAGTTCAAACACAAGCAGGCCAACATCAGAGGTAATCCAAAATCGAAAAAACGTGAAACAGTCCAGGTCATACACAAAAATATCCACAATCAGAGATAATCCAAAAATCGGCGTCGAGAAAAAAACAAAACAAGGTCATACACGAAGATAACAGAGACAATAGAGAGTAACGCTTAGTAATGAGGAAAATCCAACAATACCCGGCACAGAAGTGTGTGAGAGGTGTCCTTAAATAGTGCCAGACTAATATTCGGGGCTTCCTGGTTGGAGCAGGTGAGGTGACGTGTGACTGGGTGTGTGCGTGTCAGCGGGTGGTGCGTTCTGGGTAATGTAGTTGTTAGACTGAGAACCTCTGTCAGAGCTGGGTGCGTGAGAAACAGAGGAGCTAACAGCACCAGATGTGACACCCTCATTTAATCATTCAATGTAGTCGAGCCAATACATAGTGTAGGGATTGCCAAAGAAAAAAAAAGACTTTTAAATAAGCATTTTAATAATATATAAGATGTTACAAAATAAGATATAAAACAAATAATCTAAAAATACAATTTTAAGAGCAGGAATCATAAAATCATAGGTAAGAAAATCGAAATGCAATAACAGATATATAAATAAGCAATAACTAAAAACAGAAAAGGTGGAGCAGCTGTAGGTAGGAGGAGCAACAAAGTGGAGAACAGTAAGTGATTAAACACAGTGTTTAAAAACTCCAGCAGCACTGCTGTGTAAAAAATATATATTGGGTATAGAAGGTGGTGGTGTAAATCTGGAACTGGAGGTAGGGGTTAAGTGTGTATAATAGTGAGGACAGCTAGTGTTAATCTCGCACTCTGGAGCAATGGGGCGTCAACACAGTGCAGAGCAGAGCTCCCTGAGCTAGATACATGGTGTACTCAAGCAGGAGGCTTCAACACACACACACACACACACACACACACACACACAGACGTCCTGATCTTCAGGATTGGCCAGGTCACACTGGTGCAAGGGGAGGAGGTAGGGGAGTGGAGACTGAAGACAGACATAATAGAGCCAGAAAAGACAAATAGACACATAAAAATGAAGCAACAGCAAAACTGTCTGGAGCCTTAAGGCTAGAAATGATTAATAGATCAAAACAAAGGAGTTTTCATCTCGCAGTCATGAGATAGAGGGAGGAGTAAAGAGAGAGAGAGGAAGAAAGATTAGTGATAGGAAAAGAGGGAAGAGCTTTGTCAGGATGAGTGAGTGTAAATTATTTAGGCCGTCTGACAGCTCAGTGACACCGCCATGTTTAATTAATCCGTTCTTCAGCTCAGACTGAGAAAAGTATGGAAAAAGTACTGAAATGTACGTCTCCCACTGTGAGGAATCCACTTCACCTACAATGAGGAATCCACTTATCACACTGTAAGAAATCCATTTCTCCAACTTTACAAATCACTTCTCCAAATGTAAAGAAACCACTTCTCCAAAGGTGATAAATCCACTTCTCCTACTGTGAGGAATCCACTTCTCCAACGATGATGAACCCACTTCCTACACTGTGAGGAATCTATTTCTCACACTGTGAGGAATCCACTTCTCCCACTGTCAGAAATCCACTTTTCACACTGAGAGGACTCCACATCTCACACTGTGAGAAATCCACTTTTCACACTGTAAGGGGTTCCACTTCTCACACTGTGAGGAATCCACTTCCTACACTGTGAGGAATCTATTCCTCACACTGTGAGGACTCCACTTCTCACACTGTGAGGACTCCACTTCTCACACTGTGAGGAATCCACTCCTCCCACTGTCAGAAATCCACTTCTCCCACTGTGAGGGATCCACTTCTTCCATGGTAAGGGATCCACTTCTCCTACTGTCAGAAATCCACTTCTTACGTTATGAGGAATCCACTTTTCACACTGTAAGGGGTTCCACTTCTCCCACTATGGGGATCCACTTCTCACACCGTGAGGGATCCACTTCTTCCATGGTAAGGGATCCACTTCTCCTACTGTCAGAAATCCACTTCTCACGTTATGAGGAATCCACTTCTCACACTGTGAGGAATCCACTTTTCACACTGTAAGGGGTTCCACTTCTCCCGCTATAAGGAATCACTTCTCCAAATGTAAGGAATCCACTTCTCCCACTGTAAGGAATTTACTTTTACCATTTTAAGAAATACCCTTCTCCCACTGTGAGAAATCCACTTCACCTTTTGTGAAGAATCCACTTCTCCTACTGTGAGGAATCCACTTATGCAACTATGATGAATCCACTTCTCCTACTGTAAGGAATCCACTTCTCCAACTATGATGAATCCACTTCTCCTACTGTGAGGAATCCACTTCTCCTACTGTGAGGAATCTGTTTCTCCCACTGTGAGGAATCCACTTCTCCCACTGTGAGGGATCCACTTCTTCCATGGTAAGGGATCCACTTCTCCTACTGTCAGAAATCCACTTCTTACGTTATGAGGAATCCACTTCTCACACTGTGAGGAATCCACTTTTCACACTGTAAGGGGTTCCACTTCTCCCGCTATGGGGATCCACTTCTCACACTGTGAGGGATCCACTTCTCACACTGTGAGGGATCCACTTCTTCCATGGTAAGGGATCCACTTCTCCTACTGTCAGAAATCCACTTCTCCCACTATAAGGAATCACTTCTCCAAATGTAAGGAATCCACTTCTGCCACTGTAAGGAATTTACTTTTACCATTTTAAGAAATACACTTCTCCCACTGTGAGGGATCCACTTCTCCCACTTTAATTCCCACTGTAGGGAATTCACTTCTTTCAGTGTGAGGAATACACAGCTTTTTATCTTTTTTTTATCAGTGCAGTAGAACTAACTATATTCTACCTTGTATGTCCCAAACATGTGAGGGATTCACTTCTTCCACAGTGAGGAATTTATTTCTCCTGCATTGAGGAATCCACTTCTTACACTGTGATGAATCCACTTCTCACACTTTACAAAATCACTTCTACAAATGTACAAACTGTTACCCATATCACAACAGAATTTTACCTTCGAGCTTCCATAACTTTTGACTCAAATATAAACACTCACAATGGTGCTAATGCAGATGGATAAATCAACATTTAATATGGACATTTTAACCAGTACAGCCCACTTCTGTTAGTGTATCAGTTGAAATGAATGTTTTTTTCCAACCCTAGAGTGTCTTGATCTACGTGAACAATTTATCTTCTAGAAACCCAGTGCGCCTCATTTCCCACAATTCCACTGTGAACAAACGCACACCTCCTGACCTACAAAGACCAGCATGATCAATCACTTGAGATGGATCCATTTGCAATCTGCATCGCAAACCTGGAATGAAGCACTTTAGCTGATTTTCCCTGTCTGCAGATATGAGAGGAATTCCAGAGGGAGAACACAACCTGAGGTGCCTCAGCAACCTCAATGACGCAAACAGCAAAGGTGAAGCTCCTCCCCGAGGTCTTCAGAGGCAAGACAAATACAGTGCATCCAAGGTCATGAAAGCAGCCTAATAATTAAACTGCATTCAGAACAGTTTGCTTGATTCAAAAATGCTCAATATGAAAAAGCATCATATAGGAACGCAGTGTTTCTTGTATTTGCTTTGACTTTTATTTGACTGCAGACAGTATGAATTCATGTTGGGATGGTAAAACATAGTTAGAGACCCCTTCCACCCCACACTGAAAAAAATGTGGAGTAGGATTTACTTAAAAAAACCTTGTACACGTTTTACACACAGAAATACTAAGTAAATTTAACATAGCATTTTTTTAAGTAAAATTTACTTGCATCTCCTTACAGTTTTTATTAGTAATACCAAAGTAAAATTTACTACTGAAAGCAAGTATTTTTTACTTAGTTATATTTTGATTAAAAATTACTAGTAAAAACCTTGTACACGTTTTACACACAGAAATACTAAGTAAATTTAACATAGCATTTTTTTAAGTAAAATTTACTTGCATCTCCTTACAGTTTTTATTAGTAATACCAAAGTAATATTTACCACTGAAAGCAAGTATTTTTTTACTTAGTTACATTTTGATTAAAATTTCTGGTAAAAAACTAGTACACATATTACACTAAAAACTCCAAGTATTTTGTTAATAATGGGCACTGCTTAAAACACCTCCCTGAAAAATGAAGACACACAATATCCACAAAATATAATTTTATTTTTAAACACAAAACACACAGAAAAATTATGGGCATTTTGTAAGAGTACTGCTTAACTGGTTAACTGCTTAACAAATGTCCACTTGACCTGTCTTAGTTTTATCTTCTATCCCAATTTAGCTTAGCTCTTGCTCTATACAATTAAGAGAAGTAATCCAGAAACAATTGATCACAGAATGATATAAAATGAACTCAAACATCTCACGAGACAATATTCAACCACATATGAGGAACACTGCTTTCTTCAGACCAGAGATTCAGAATCATTTTTTGGGTCAATTTATGTCAAAGAATGGTGGGACACCTAGGGTAAAAAATAAAAATAAAAAACTTGTAAAATTATATTTCTGGTGCACAAACGCACATGCGCGCACACACACACACACACACGCACGCACACAAGTAATTACTGAGGCAAAAGGTGAAACCCCCGCGGAAAAGCGCTGGCCAAGGGCATAGTTACTGAGGCAAGTAGCTAATGCTAGTGAGGGCCATATACTACACAGTAAGCTCGGCTAGCCTCGTGGTAACTGAGCCAAGTAGCTAATTCTAGTGAGGGCCATATACTACACAGTAAGCTCGGCTAGCCTCGTGGTAACTGAGGCAAGCAGTTAATGCTAGTGAGGGCCATATACTACACAGTAAGCTCGGCTAGCCTCGTGGTAACTGAGGCAAGCAGTTAATGCTAGTGAGGGCCATATACTACACAGTAAGCTCGGCTAGCCTCGTGGTAACTGAGCCAAGTAGCTAATGCTAGTGAGGGCCATATACTAGCTCGGCTAGCCTCGTGGTAACTGAGCCAAGTAGCTAATTCTAGTGAGGGCCATAGACTACACAGTAAGCTCGGCTAGCCTCGTGGTAACTGAGGCAAGCAGTTAATGCTAGTGAGGGCCATAGACTACACAGTAAGCTCGGCTAGCCTCGTGGTAACTGAGGAGTTAGCAAATGCTAACGGGAGTCATATAATACACAGTAAACATGGCTAGCCTCATGGTAACTGAGAGGAGGTAGCTAATGCTAGCGGGAGAATAGACTAGGGCACTTTGTCATAAAGCTGGGGGGTTAGCTAAATGCTATCCGGAGAAATTAGCAAACAATAGCGGTGGCCAGGCGCCGAGTTAATTAGCCGCGGTAGCTAACGCTAACACGATACCGGGGCGGCTCATATTACACACAACACACTTATACCCATATCAACACTCTTATACCCATATCACATTATACACTTCAACATTTACTTATTTCCCACCTGGATAAAAGGATGAAGAAAGACGCGTTCAGCAATCATCTGACAGGCAGTACCTGTTATCCCAGAGCCACACTCTAGCGCCCCGCATTAAGTTGGGGCGTGTCTAACGTCTGACGTCACACGAGCGTTCTTTTGGCAACATTTTACTTGAATTTCTTTAGTTAATGTAATGATGACAACATTTCAGTAATTTTTACTACAGTTACTACAGTTAAATTTACTGAATGTATTTAACTAAATGGGAAGACACACAATTACGCAGAAACTCCAAGTATTACACTGAATTATACATTACATTTTTGAGTAATTCTCAGAATTGATGTTTTCATGTAGAAATTACTTTAATTGTCCTTGTTGTATTTACAAAGTCAAAAAATCATTTTTTACAGTGCAACCATGGTCTGTTCTCTGTTAAACACTAGACAGTAATAACACTGGTGCAATATTAATATTTTGGTTCTATATGTGCAATATATGTGTATGTGTTGCAGGTATGTAGCTTGTTTACATGTATATGTAAAGTGTATTTATGATGGATATGTATAGCTCGAGTATGTACGACCTCGAGTGTTCTATTGCTTTTATACAACAGTTTCATTTTTTACAAAATGAATAAAGAAAATAAATCAAAGAACTTTAAGAAATTAAGAATGAATATGTTTTAATATGGACTGTGCCTTCTGCCAAAAAGTAGTTACACCACAACTGTAACAGAACTGAAACTTAACTACAAAACGGTGTATGGTTTATACAGACTAACACCAAAAATTGGGAATAAGCGAAGATGGTAATGTTCGGTCCATGAAATAACGCTAATACTCTCCTTTACTGCTCCGTGGAGACGTCTTCAGGTGAACGTTGCGCATTTTTTGAGCATTTCTGCTTGTTTTGCTGGGTCGTGCTAGCCGGCTGGACTGTGGTTAGGTTAGCGTAGCTTCCTTTAGCTCAGCATTAACTTAGCTTAGCCTAGCCTGGCTGGTTAGCGTTCTGGCTGTCAGAAGGCATTAGCCGAGCAATTTTCTTTCCCTTTTTTCCCCAAAAGACAGCCAGCATTGCGGGCGAGCGTGCCGTGGTTGAGTGCTAGCCTGTGCTAAGCTAACGCTGCCTCTAAGCTAACGCTGTCCTGTGTGTATACGCCGTTACTCGGCAACACGTCGGGGGAGTGATACAGGTTTAGTGTGAGAAGGCCGTGATGTCATCACAAATATCATCACGGCTAGAACACTTCTCAACCAATCAGATTGTGAGGTCAGAAATAACTGTTGTATAAATTAATATACAAGTTTGGGGTCACTCAAACAATTTTGTGTTTTCCATGAAAAGTCACACTTATTCACCACCATATGTTGTGAAATGTATAGAAAATAGAGTCAAGACATTGACAAGGTTAGAAATAATGATTTGTATTTGAAATAACATTGTTTTTACATCAAACTTTGCTTTCATCAAAGAATCCTCCATTTGCAGCAATTACAGCATTGCACACCTTTGGCATTCTAGCTGTTAATTTGTTGAGGTACGCTGGAGAAACGCTTCTAGAAGCAGCTCCCACAAGTTGGATTGGTTGGATGGGCACTTCTGGCGTACCATACGGTCAAGCTGCTCCTACAACAGCTCAATGGGGTTCAGATCTGGTGACTGCGCTGGCCACTCCATTACCAATAGAATACCAGCTGCCTGCTTCTGCTGTAAATAGTTCTTGCACAATTTGGAGGTGTGTTTAGCGTCATTGTCCTGTTGTAGGACGAAATTGGCTCCGATCAGGCGCTGTCCACTGGGTATGGCATGGCATTGCAAAATGGAGTGAAAGCCTTCCTTATTCAGAATCCCTTTTACCCTGTACAAATCTCCCACCTTACCAGCACCAAAGCAACCCCAGACCATCACATTACCTCCACCATGCTTAACAGATGGCATCAGGCATTCTTCCAGCATCTTTTCATTTGTTCTGCGTCTCACAAACGTTCTTCTTTGTGATCCAAACACCTCAAACTTGGATTCATCCGTCCACAACACTTTTTTCCAGTCTTCCTCTGTCCAATGTCTGTGTTCTTTTGCCCATCTTAATCTTTTTCTTTTATTAGCCAGTCTCAGATATGGCTTTTTCTTTGCCACTCTGCCCTGAAGCCCAAAATCCCGCAGCCACCTCTTCACTGTAGATGTTGACACTGGTGTTTTGCGGGTACTATTTAATGAAGATGCCAGTTGGGGACCTGTGAGGCGTCTGTTTCTCAAACTAGAGACTCTAATGTACTTATCTTCTTGCTTAGTTGTGCAACGCGGCCTCCCACTTCTTTTTCTACTCTGGTTAGAGCCTGTTTGTGCTGTCCTCTGAAGGGAGTAGTACACACCGTTGTAGGAAATCTTCAATTTCTTAGCAATTTCTCGCATGGAATAGCCTTCATTTCTAAGAACAAGAATAGACTGTCGAGTTTCAGATGAAAGTTCTCTTTTTCTGGCCATTTTGAGCGTTTAATTGACCCCACAAATGTGATGCTCCAGAAACTCAATCTGCTCAAAGGAAGGTCAGTTTTGTAGCTTCTGTAATGAGCTAGACTGTTTTCAGGTGTGTGAACATGATTGCACAAGGGTTTTCTAATCATCAATTAGCCTTCTGAGCCAATGAGCAAACACATTGTACCATTAGAACACTGGAGTGATAGTTGCTGGAAATGGGCCTCTATACACCTATGTAGATATTGCACCAAAACCAGACATTTGCAGCTAGAATAGTCATTTACCACATTAGCAATGTACAGAGTGTATTTGTTTAAAGTTAGGACTAGTTTAAAGTTATCTTCATTGAAAAGTACAGTGCTTTTCCTTCAAAAATAAGGACGTTTCAATGTGACCCCAAACTTTTGAACGGTAGTGTATATTGCTCTACTTGCACTTTAAAAAGTATTACTGTTGCTGGTTGTTTCTCCTAATTACTTGGCTGTTGCAATGAAATTTAAATCCTTTGTGCACTACTGATGTAAAATCGAATGCCGATAACCTAAGTCTAAGTCTAAAACATTTGCCAGTATGTAATGTTGCCATTTCTTTTCACAGCACATATAACCCATATTTTGGCACCAACAATATAAATTTTTAAAGGAGAACTGCAGTGTGAAATGGACTTGGGTTGTAGTAGTGAAACATGGTAACAAATACGAACTTTTGGCAAATAGCCCACCTCCATTCACCCCCTGCATTCCCCCAGAAATATAGCGCTTTTAGCTGATGCTCCCAACAGGCTTGCGATGTTGGTGATACACAGCAAAAACACCAGTGTTGATTTTCAAGAGTTACCAACTTCAGAGTTGTGTAGAGTTGATTTTAGAGGTTTAGAGCTATCTACAGGTTCTCTGTACTGGCAGTGTTAAAATCTGACTGAAGTGGGTGTTGATAGTGTTGTAAGTAAATAACTCTCTCTCAGAGTTTTAGTTTAGGCTCCTCCCACACTCCTCCACAGCCTGACAGAAGCCCAATTTTTTGAAGCCCAATAAGGTAATAAAATCCATTTAAATACTAATTTATTGAATTTTCTGCTGTTAATATATATTTTAGCAAGTGTACAGAAGCTACACAAGAACTAGACAAATACTGTATAATACTAGCTGTTATCTGTCTAACTAGCTTTAGATAGCTTAGCATTTCTGTCAGGCACGGTATATAACATTATATTACATTAAGCTGGCTTTTTAAGAATTGTGGTAAACTACTCTTTTTTAAATTGTTTTTAACTTAATAACAAATAAAATATAGCTGTGAGACTAAAACTGGTTTGTCAGATTTCCCATTACACCCTAAATGCAATTTGACTAGCTGTCTAGCTAGCTAGTTAGGTTAGCTTTTCTGTCATATGCCATTTTAAAGTATATTAATTTAAACATATTAAGCTTTTTAAGTTAACTAACTAGCAGTAGTGTGGCAATCCACTTTATGTTTATAACTGTTCTTAATTTATTAACAAATAAAATGTAGCCGTGTGACTTAAATTGGTTTATCCAATTTCTTATTCCACCTTAAATGTAATTTGTCTAGCTAACTAGCTAGCTGTTGACTGTGTTAGTTAGCTTAGCTTTTCTGCCAGGTGCCATTTTAAAGTATATTAAATTATAATACTAGAGCAAGAGGTCTAGAGCAAATCTAGAGCAAATAGAACCAACACTGTGGAAGTGTAAAAATGACACACTGTAGAGTTTAACTCTATTGAAGATAGAACCAACACTGTAAAAACTCTGATCTGAGTTTTTTTTAACACTATGAGAGTTAATAGATCAACACTGAAATTGAGTTACTTCTATTTCTAACACTGTTGGCTGTGTTGAATTAACTCTAGCCCAGTGAGAATTATATAAACACTTTAAAAGAGATCAAATTAACACTTACAGATTTGATTTAAAACTGGTGATTTTGCTATGTAGGGGCATAGTGTTGCTCACACAAAGAAATCACTATTTTTACACCATTATCAAGCTCAAAGTAGCTCCAAACTCCAAGACACACCCCATGTGTCAAAACTCATTTTACACTGACCTCCACTGAAAGCTAAGAAGGCTTTGTATCTCGTTTGAAACATCTTTTTCATTGGACTGTGACGATATCATCATCAAATGCTGTTTCACTACTCAGTAGAGTTCTAAAATCTCAATTTTAATATCTTTTTTCTTTCTCTGTATCTATCTCTTTCACATGTATCGAGATGTCATGTTCCTGATGTTGCCATTTACACATTAACACTGATGTGCCCATCACCTACTCACACTCATAACTCAGAACCTGTTTCTACATTAGCTTTACCTCTCCATTATCCATTATGTGCCCATCACCTATTCACAGCATGATGCAAACGGCACCAAATTGTACTGTGGGTGGAAAGCGTTTGTCCTGGAATGCTGTGTTCTTTTTCCACCATGCAAAAATAACCGCCCTCAAAAAAACTCAATTTTAGCTTCATCTGTCCACAGAACCTTATTCCAAATTGAAGTTTTGTTTTGGTTTGTTCAAATGTGCTTCAGCTTCAGCATACCTCAAGCGCCTCTGTTTGTGGCGTGTGCTCAGAAAAGGCTTCTTCTGCATTAATTACTCTCCCATACAGCTTCTCCTTGTGCAAAGTGAGCTGAATAGCTAAACGCTGCACACTGACTCCATCTGCAGTAAGATGATGATAATGTAGATCCTTGGAGCTCTGTGGATTGATTGACTATGACTGTTCTCACCATCCTTCTACTCTGATTATCTGAGATTTTTCTTGTTCTGCCACTTCAGGTCTTAACTAGAACTGTGCCTGGGGTTCTTCCATTTTCTTCACTCTGTTCCTCACAGTGGAAACTGCAGCTGAAATCTCTGAGATTATTGAGCTTTTTATATCCTTCCTCTAAACCATGATGTTGAACAATCTTTGTTTTCAGGTCATTTGAGAGTTGTGTTTTAAGGCTCTAATGTTTCCACTCTTAAGAGAAGATGCAAAGAGGGAAAAAACTTGCAATTAGCCACCTTAACTCTTCATCATTAACTGGATTCACCTGTATAAATGTAGGGTCAATGAGCTTATCAAACTATCACATTTTGTGTTCCAGTAATTAGTGCTAAAGGTATTAAAATCAATAAACTGACAAGGGTGCCCAAATTTATGCATCTGTCTAATTTAGTTTAAATAATTAATTCACACTTTCTGTAAATCCTATAAACTTCATTTCACTTCTCAAATATATCTGTGTTCATCTGCTATATGATATGTTTAACTGAAATTGCTGATCTGAACAACCAATGATTTATAAAAGAAAATAATTAAAAAGATCAGGGGTGCCTTTTCATACCACTGTATATGGGTGACGTAGGACCCGTGTGTGTGTGTGTGTGTAATACAAGCCCCCTATGAATCACTACTTGTGTAAAGAAGATGGATGCCATGCAGATGTCAGCACCTGAAACAGGAGTCGCCTGCATCCATTATCTGTTACCTACCTACACACACACACACACACACACACACATCAGAGGACTGAATTTGCTTTAATAATCGTCTAATTCATAAGTAGATTCACAGGCTCAGTTATTACAGCTTTATCACACCAGGTGATGATTCAGCAGATGAGCACTGTCTCTTTACCACCACTGATTTGTATGTGACCACAGTAAAAGTCAATCAAATCGACATTTATAATGTTGCCTGAGCTCTGCCTGTTTAAGTGCCTAAGTGAATTGAAAATAAGAGCTATAATACAAGAAGAAATACTGTTTGGTATTTACCCCATTACCCATAATTCACATTGCCTTGCCATGAGCACACTGTCCAATTCGATTGAGAGTTCTGTGATACACAGGATTTTTTTTCATTGTTGCATGACTACTTGGTATATTTAAAGTAAAGTATCTGTAATGATCATAATAAATCCCTCTATTCAGGCCCAAGAGGTAGGGGGAAGAAATAGGATTCGTTAGCCCTTCAAACTGAGATTTTTTGATGCACACTTTAAATGGAGGAGTATGAGAATCACTGGAAAGATGGCGGAACAAGCGACCAAAGAAAGTATTTTCCTTGTTATAAGTGTGTCAGGGTGTGCCTGGCAAGGAGACGTGGAGGCAGACGTACATGCAGGTAAGGTGGATTTATTTAATAACAAAAAAAAACAAACGAGGAACTAAACTAGACAGAAAATAAACTTAACAGGACAAGGAAGAATAAACAAAGGAATAAACAAGACATAAACAAGAATCAAACAAGAGATAAACACAGGGTAAATACCAAGATGAAACATGGATTGACAAAACAACAGGGGAAGGTGCAAAGACCGACAAACACAGACTGAAATACAATTTGTCGGCTACCAATGCTAAAACAGATGCAGATACAAAACCAGTTAGATAGCAAAGCTAAAACAGCTGTAGCTAAAAGACGTGTTGCCTAGCAAAGTTAAATTAGGAGAAGCTAAAATACCTGTTAGCTATCAATGCTAATGCAGCTAAAGCTAAAAGACATGTGGGCTAACGAAGCTAAATCAGCAGAAGCTAAAAGGTTTGTTGGCTACCATTGCTAAAACCGCTGTGGCTGAAAGACCTGTTGGCTAGAGAAGCAAAATCAGGAGAAGCTAAAAGATTTGTTGGTTATTAATGCTAAAACTGTTGAGAAAAGCGCTGAATCTAGAGCACAATAACAGACAATTTGTCAATGTTACAAACATTAAGGTAAAGCAAGCAAACTGACAACAATTCAAAGAGTATAGGTCATTTATTATCTTATAAGATCTAATCAGCTTTTTCTCATTCGTCACTATAAACTGTACAGTTAAATATGGAATTGGTGCATTTCATGGAGAATTTCAAGTTACTTTGTGGTGTCATTTTGTAGTGTCTTTATAAATGTAATATAATAATAAAAAAATACTATGATGCTCATCCTCCTCTTATCTCTCTGTCTCTGTCAGATAAGTAGGGGAACCTCTGGGTCATCCACAAACTCCTTGGAAAGGGGCTTCTCCTGGATGCCACAGAACTGTAGTCTATGAGAGAACTGCAGGGGACCGTGGGTGGTCTGCTGTTCTTTTGGGACGATGTTGGCCAGGTCTACAGATGAGCATTTGGTGGGATCAACTTCTAACCTCTCATGAGTAGAATTCACCCTGTAGAGGGAAAGAGAAATAAAAAAAAGAGGAGATGGGGTTCACTGAGGTCACTGTGAGATGAAAAATTCCTGTTAATACACAAAGGTCAGAGAGCCTGCAATATGCAGCGGACACAACAAATGCAGCTCTATAGTCAATATTTGTATAGCTAAATTGCATGTTTTGTCTGTGCAAAAGAGCTACAATATTCCAAAGTAATGGATAAAAATATTTTATTATTGGGTATTTCTGGGCATAAGTATAATTTGGGTGATGACTTGATCATAAGTCAAATATAATTATACCACAGTTAGTTCCTTCCCTGTAATTTGATTGGCTGAGAGGAGTTTTATTAGTGACAATATTAGCCGATAATGCACTGTAACCGAAGCTCTCCATGTATTACTCCGCCACATACAGATAATCTAGCAACGATGCAGTGCTTACCAACCAGATGCGATATCATTAAACACCACTGGGAGGCGCTGGATCCTATAGGCACAGTGCAGAAATGCCATGTCTCCAGTAGGCGGCGCAGACAAAGACGCGTGCCTTCAACCACATCACAGCAGTGCCAATATGACATGTTATAGCACCCCTGCTCATGTATTATTGCTTAAACAATTTTTGCACTATCAAGTTCATTACCACTAATTTAGCCTCGCCCTGTGAAAATGTAGGCCCTCCTCAAGAAACAAGACAGTGACCTCCCACACAGCATTGTGTAAGCAAGATGATAGAGTGCAGCACTAAGTGATCAGATAAAAGCAACCATCCAAATATTCTTTAAAAAATCTAAGCAAATTAATGCATTAAATCAAATAACAAAAAGTTGAAACAATACATTGCCCGAAAGTTTGGAATTTTGGAGCAGGACAGCCGCAATGTTAACAGCCCAGCTTGGCATGGTTGAAGCCACAATGCTAACAGACCCAGCTGCAGACACAGGTTTGGCAAGGTTAGAGCAAGTTAGCCACAATGCTAACAGCCAGCAATAACAGATACATCAACCAGATTCGGATGGTTGGAGCACATAAACAGGATAAGGGAGGCGTGGCAGAATACAAAGCTTTAGTTTTAGTTTGAGAAAATGGTGCTCTAGTGTGACATCTACTGGCAGAAAACACGTAATGCAAGGCGCCGAGTGGTCCAGTGGTTTAAAGCGCTGCCACTATGAGCGGGAGGTTGCAGGTTTAAACCACCGCTCATGCAGCTTTGCCATCAAGCTGCCGGAGCTCAGAGGGAGCACAATTGACCCTGCACAATTGGCGCGCTCTCTACCCACCTCAAGCGTCTGTGAACTGATGTAGCGGAACTGAGTTGCTGCACTTTCCCTCAAGCACGGCTGTGATGCATCAGCAGCTGCTTGACAAGAGGCAGTGGCTGGCTTCACATGTATCGGAGGAAGCATGTGTTAGTCTTTACCCTCCTGGTGTGTTGGGGCATCAATAGTGATAGGTGTCCTAATGAGTGGGTTGGGTAATTGGCTGAGCAAAATTGGGGAGAAAATGGGGAAGAATTTGAAATAAAATTATGAAAAAAGAAAACCCATAACGCTGCTTTAAAGGAGAACTCTGGTGTAGTAAAACATGATAAAACAGTTGAATAGCACACCTCTGCTCTCTCGCAGCTTTCTGAGATCCAGTAATTTTGTGCTTTTTGCCCAGCACTCTTTACAAAGAACACTTCGGGGCATCCACTTGCCCCTGCAGATGAATAGGTTTTTACACTGTTATCCAGTTATTAAAGTTATTAATGCCTTGTATAAAATTATTAATATCTCATTTTATATGTCAGGGCTCTCTGGATTGTACCAATGAGGTGTGGAGCTACTTTGAGCCTGGATACCGGTGCAAAAAAGCTATTTATCAGGGGCATGCGGATGAGCTGAAGCGGCCGTTAAAGAGTGTTGGGCAAAAAAGGCAAAATTCCTGGATCTCAGAAAGCTGCTGGAGAGTGGAGGTGAGCTATTCAACAAAGGTGGGTATTCTTTATCATGTTTTACTACACCAAAAGTAAATTCTCATTTAAATACATAGTTTAACAGATATAGGATTTACAGATACAGGTTTAACACGTAAATCATCGCACACTCCTTAAACTGTGTCTAAACATTGCCCATGCTGATTTTTTAAAAATGATCTAAATTAATTGTAATTTTAATTTGCTTAATTGCAAATTCTTGGCTCAAAGAGTGTGAATTCAATGTGTTTTTCTATCTGTTTCTTCTATTCTTTAACAGTTTATGTTTAGCAGGCATCTAACCCTCCTTCTTCTGTCTCTCTCTCTCTCTCTCTCTCTCTTTCTAAATTAGTGTATCTGTTGCAGGGCTGGTGTATCTTGGACTGTTGGCTTTTAAAATAAATCAACAGGAATTAAATTAGGCCTGCTGCTGGGCCCTGATTGGCTTCCATATTACTGATAACACCCAGTGACATTCTACCTCCTGAGCCAGTGGTACACACACACACACACACACACACACACATACACACTTAATTTACTTTACTAAGACAGCAGCAATAGCTCTTAATCACTGTTGGATCTGGCAGAGAGGTACACAGATATACAGCATGGGCGTGTATGTGTGTGAATGTGTGAGTGAGTGTGTGTGTGTGTGTGTGTGTGTGTGTGTGGCAGAGGTCAGGTTGCAGGTGACTGTGCAAATTTCCTTCCCATTTTATTAACACTGTATTAGCATTTTTATTGCAGGCGTAATGTGTGTGAAAATGATGGCCTCCAGTCTGAGCTAATAAAGCCAGCTGAAGGACACACGGACATGCGTCCCACACACACACACACACACACACACACACACACACACACACACACACACAGATACGTGTAAATACTTTTACAAAAGATTCCTACATTCAGTGGAGCTTCTATGGGTGCCAGGGGTGGCCAAGCCCATAACCAAGTATGCAGACATATCTACTCATGAGCCAATCTACTCAAGTGATGCAACACTGAAGAAGCATAGTTGTATTATTTAAGAACAATGTTTTTTAAAAAACAGATACACACAGCGCTGCAAGTCAAATGCAGACAAGTGGAGAAGCTCACATGCTTTATATGCACCAAAGCTTTATTTAAAATAAAATAAGCGGGGGGCACCGAGTGGTCCAGCAGTCTAATGCGCTGCCACCATGAGCAGGAGGTCGCAGGTTCGAACCCCCGCTCATGCAGCTTTGCCATCAAGCTGCCGGCGCTCAGATTGGCCGGGCACAATTGGCCCTGCTCCCTCCGGGTGGGTTCCCTTCTACGGTTATTTCTGCAGCACAGGGCGTCTGTGAGCTGATGTATCGGAGCCGAGTCGCTGCGCTTTCCTCCAAGCGTGCTGGCTGCACGGCAATGCTGCATCAGCAGCAGCTTGAAAAGAAGCGGTGGCTGACTTCACATGTATTGGAGGAAGCATGTGTTAGTCTTCACCCTCCTGGTGTGTTTGGGAGATTACTAGTGATAGGGGGAGTCCTAATGAGTGGGTTGGGTAATTGGCCATGTAAATTGGGAAGAAAATGGGAAAAAATTATAAATTAAATTATAAAAAATAAAATAAAATAAAATAAGCATTCAAACAGACACGTACGTCACAGCTCTACCTGACCCAGCTCGAGGAAAGCGGTGGGAAATCTCGGTCTGACCCCGCCCAAGTTCGGGTCGGGCCTCAGGTTGAGTCGGGTTCGGGCAGAGAATCTAAGCTCTAATTCACATACTATGTTGACCTAGTATTGTAAAGCAGCATTTTTATTTTAGCTCTCTCTACAGTCAGGAAGTGTTCTTCAGAGTCACCCCTACAGAACATGTTTTACACATGCATTTCTGGACAAGCTAAGACAAAAACAACTGTTGTTGAAATAATAAAAATAAGCAAAAAGAGTAATATTACAGATTTTTACATTAATATTGCTTGGGTTATATGAGTGTAAAAGAGTTACTACGGGCGATAGGTGTCCAAAATTTCACTTAACCAAAGTTACGTAGTGCAGCTAGCAGCGTGCCGAGCTCAGTGTTGCTGTGTTGATGTTTGTAATTTTATGGTTTAAATTAAAATTGGCTGAAAACCACCCAAGCAGAAAACAAGCTTTTATATGCTGGCATGCCTAAAGTAATGGAATAGCAGTATGTAAAAGGATCATGAAATGTTATTCAGGAGAGAGCTTGAGAACGCCCACACCTGTATAAGTTGTGAGGTGATATCTTGTAAGTGAGCTATTGATACAGCGTTCTGTTATGCATCTGACTTGTTGATCCTTTGACATTTGTCTACAGACTTTTCCATGAAGGTCATATTTGTGCAGGCTTTGCTGCAAAGTAGAGCAGTGCACCATCACTCCAAAGTGTTATAAATCTCCCTGAAGGTCTTTTGCAAGTAAATGAGGGTTCTGAATTGCCTTCCAAGAAATACTACCAGCAGTTCACTTTGAAAGTTGTCTTGGTCTTCCAGACCTCAATTTAACCTCCAATGTTCCTGTTAACTGCCATTTCTTAATTACATTACAACCTGAGGAAATGGCTACCGAAAATACTCTATCTTCTAATAGCTTGCTTTGTGGGTTTCAATTATTTTAATACTTAAAAATACAGGAAACTAGAGCTAGAAGAGCTCATGGATGCTGACTGTGGGGCAAGGTCTGGGGAGTCAGAGCGTTAATAAAGCTTTGAAACTGACATTACCAGGTCTTTTCTAAATATGGTCGAGAACTAAGCCAATTATGGTCATAGACCATGGTAAAAGCGATTAGACAGCTCAAATTTCTTGGGAGGCCTAACACAGACATGAAGATCTTTTCTATCTTATCTATATACAGCTCTGGAAAAAAATACAAGACCACTAAAAATTACGAGTTTCTTTGATTTTACCAAATTGAAAACTTCTGGAATATAATCAAGAGGAAGATGGGTGATCACAAGCCATCAAACCAAACTGAACTACTTGAAGTTTTGCACCAGGAGTTGTATAATGTTATCCAAAAGCAGTGTGTAAGACTGGTGGAGGAGAACATGCCAAGATGCAAGAAAACTGTGATTAAAAACCAGGGTTATTCCACCAAATAATGATTTCTAAACTCTTACAACTTTATGAATATGAACTTCTTTTCTTTGCATTACTTGTTATGTCAGCCATTTCTCATTTTCTGCAAATAAATGCTGTAAATTACAATATTTTTATTTGAAATGTGGGAGAAATGTTGTCTGTAATATATAGAATAAAACAAAAATATTCATTTTACTCAAACATATACCTATAAATAGCAAAATCAGAGAAACTGACTCAGAAACTGAAGTGGTCTCTTATTTTTTTTACAGAGCTGTAGATGTTGTTTATTGTGGAAAACTGTACAACTGAAACAAGAATCTAGTACCCTGTTGGATGCCTCCAGCCTAAATACAAGCTGAGATATGGTTGTGTATGGAGGTATACAGGTTCTGTATGGTATCCTGCAGCACAGATGTTTGTTGCAGTTGTGCCTGTAGATCCTGTATGCTCACAGGTTACTGAACCTGGCGTTTCAGTTGGTCCCAACCAGGCAAATAAAAAAGTGTTATTGTTGAACATTATCCTGCTGAAAAATGTTAGTTGAAAGCCATACCGTGAGAGGCATAACATGTGGCTCCAGGATGTCCTGCACATGTCACTGAACTCATATCACTACTAGGGGTGAATGTGTGTTGTGTAATGTGATGGCACTCCAGATCAAAATGAAGGGAAGAAGGCCTGTATATTCAAACACGGCTGTCTTCAGATCCGAAACAGAATCTGAATTTGCCTCCATTGACAATACCATTCCAAATAAAGGTGACAGTGGCTGACTGACAAACAACCTTGATAGAGGGCAAATGGGCCACATTATTTCCTGATCTGAAGAAATTCAAGAACAGATGCGAAAACAACATTATTGATCATCTATCAGTCTGGAAAAGGTTACAAAGTCATTTCTAAAGCTTTGGGACTCAAGAGAACCACAGTGAGAGCTAGTAAATATTTTTTGGACTGAAGTGACAAAAGTGGAACTTTTTAGAAGATGTGTGTCCCGTTACATCTGGCATAAATCTAACACATAATTTCAGAAAAAGAACATCATACTGAACGTGGTAGTGTGATGGTCTGGGGCTGCTTTGCTGCTTCAGGGTCTGAACAACTTGCTAGAATAGATGGAACCAGGAACTCTGCTCTCTACCAGACAATCCTCATTGCCAGTTATCATTAAAGCTAAATTGCAGTTGTTGCCGCCAATTTTTCACACAGAGCTAGATTGGTTTGGATAGTTTTTTTTTCTTAAAAAAATTAAATCATAATTTAAAACGTTCTTCGATCATCTTTGTCTTATTATATACACCACTGTATATAAGGGTATAATATATATATATAGTTTATAAGACATTTAAGAGCATTGCAGCAATCCATGGTGCGTAATTTTATTTTAGTCAATAAGTATACACAATGCATGCTCTGCTACATGGCATGACTCCCACAGAACAGAAGAAAGCCATAACAAAATTCCGGTTTCAAAGTGCCCACAGCCTGTCTACAGGAAAGTAGAGCAGTGCAGAGTGCTAATTAGATGAAGAGGCGTAAATAAATAGTTATATCAATTCAAATGAACCCCCCTCTCTCTTCCTCCCATCTCTATCTCTCTCTTTCTCTCTCTCTCACACACAAACAGACACACACACACATATTGCCTGCTATATTTCAGCACTGGAGTGAAGGTGACCGGTCTAGACCTCCCACAGTGAACTGCTGAGCAGAGAGGATGAGAGAGAGAAAGCCTGCATGAGAGAAAGACGAGGGTGTGCAAGACAGAGAGCAAAAAAAAAAAAGCACAGCAAAACAGAAAAAGACAGCGAAAGAAAAACAGAGCGAAAGAGGGTGTACGTTATATAAAGAGAGGATAAGATGTGTAGTCATGACTCAGTAGCACTCTTCATATCTGCTGTATGTGTGTGTGTGTGTGTGTGTGTGTGTGGTGGGGGTGGTGTGGATGGGGCAGAACATGTTCCAAAGCACCAAAGCAGCGGTGCTTTCTAATCTCACTCCCATGAAACATGAGCATTTATCACTGAGCTTCTGTTATCAGTTCCAGTAATCACACACGAAGGCCAGGCAGCCTTTATTAGGGTCAAAGGAGCTTATGAATCTTATAAAAATCCCACCTAACACAAATGTACACACACACACACACAGTTTCAAAGTGTTGTCCTCGTCAGGGTTATCCGTAACGTGTGTGCTACATTTTGCCCATAAACTAGAAGACCTTCTGCAGATGCTTTTCCCATCAAATCCAATAGTTGGGCCTTCAGTAAAAAATAACAGTAAAACTGATCATAAACTACACAAGATGAGAAAGGACAGGGCATGTGTGTCCTTTCATGTTTCATCATGACAAATTCTGCTGAATCTAAACACTGAAAACTACATTGTAACCCAATCCATCCTCTAAACTACTACTACAGACTAGACTAGAGGTTAAATTTTGAGAAGTGTACCTCTTGGTGAGAGATCACTGACTGCTGGAAATGCTGTATCTCTGCAACACAGTGAAAAGCCCTATCTAGATGGGATTAGTTTCTCAGGGGGTTCTGGGGTCATTTTCTCTCATAAAAATCACAGAACTCTGTGGTCCTCCAGTAATTTTAGTACCCTCCAGACGCACATCTCTGAGTTTCATCCCCTCACATTTAATAAAATAGCTATTTGTCCACTGCCACACACCATAATTACACACTGGGCATACGTTTCCAGGGAGATCCAGGGAAACACAACAGCATGTGGAAATGGAGGAGCTACTGAACGCGATGTCATGTGACAGAGAAAAAAGCCTAAGAACTCACTGGTCCTCCTGTTTTTTTCAACTGCAGTCCGGATGCAGGAGTTTTATCACTATTTTTCACAGACATCCCCCCTAAGAAACTAATCCCGTCCGTATAGGGCTTATGACATTTTGCACAATTGACAGACTTTGTTGGGGGGGGGGGGGGGCTAATTGCCTGCCACCTAGGTCATCTGTCAGCCAGCAACCATCATCTTAATTTGAAGTGGTGTCCTGAATGAGAAACCTTGAATGCTATGGAAGGAAATGTATCCAGGTTATGTTTGGAACTCTAATGGACTAATTTTTGTCTCCAACTCTGGATTTCTGCCTTGTCCTCTCTAATGTTTTTTTTACATTGCCGCCCATTTTTGTATTTTTGATTTACCGTGCACAACGCTGTTTTTGAACTGATCTCTGTATGTTGTTTATATTTGCTGCCATTTTGTAACTGACTCTGCCTGCCCCTAACTACTTTTGTAAGCCTAAACCCTTTGTAAATAAAGTGTGTGACTTGTATCTGCAAGTGTCTGTCATGTGTCTGGCCAGCATGACAGTAGCTAAATGTTCTTAAAATGTTCTCTGTTCGCTGTGGTCATATGTGGGTATTGTTTAAAAAATTTGATAATCTGATACGCCACCCTGAATTTGATACTATACTCAAACAATACTTTTTTGATACCTTTTTTAAATTGCAACCAAAAAATAATAATTATTCTCACACAGCATATTTATTTAACAGCCGACACGAGTAATCTCATTCTCATACTGTCACCAGGAGAGGTTTCCATTTTTTGGATTTTGGATCAAACAATGAGCATGTTTGTGGTGCTTTATATACTGCTTAAAACTATAAATCTTTTATTTAAGCATAATGCTGGATATAAAAATATCAGCATTAGATTGGCAAAATTCAAATATATTTATATTAGTGGTGCCAATAACTTAAACATTGATTATAATTTGCGCGAGAGAAAGCAAGTGAGCAAGAAAGAGAGTGAGAGAGGAAACTGTGCGAGTGAGGAAGTTTCATGCAAAGCATCAAAAACAGGCACCAACTTTTTTTTTTAAATGATTGTTGAATTTCGATACCCAGCCCTATGCAGGACATCCTGCAGCCACATGCATTGCCTCCTTTTCAGAAGGAGAATGCTTGCCCACACACAGCAAGTTGTTTCCCATGATTGATTTCCAGGGGCATTTGCAGCGCAATTTCCCCTGTTGAAAAGTATGTTGTGGTAACTGACACCACAAAGGTCATAAAGATAAAGAGTGACCTTAAAAGGAACAGAAAGGAAGTCATCTCCTTCAGAAACATTAACTTAATCAGCCCAAAAGCTGTTTGTAATCTAAAAACGCAATGTAAGTTGGTGATGAATGTTGGTAAAAACGATCCACCATAGTAAGAGAAAATCCACAGTTAGATCAAACTAAGCTTGAAGTTGGCCGAGCTGGCCTGCTTAATAAAGCAGACTCCAGATTTAGTCTTTGGGAAAAAAAATGGCAGAGAAAATACCTGTCTACTGCCAACTCCAACTCTACTGACAGCAGCTCTCACTGCCAAACACACTAGACAAAGTCATCAAACATTAAAAACCCAACTCTTACACACAAAGCTCAAATAAAGACCCAAATAAACACTAGTGAAAATTTCAGTACTGCACAGAACTAATGGAACTCAAAGGGGGAGCAAGAAATTAAGCCAATTTTATTATTAACAATGTCATTTTCTGTGACTTTTATATGGTACTTATGGGTAAAATCTCGCAAAAAATAATTTCTCCTTTTTTTCACTAACTAACACTGAAACGAGTTGAATTACTGTATTTCTCGCACTATAAGGTGCACCTGATTATAAGGCACACTACCAATAAACATTTATTTTCTGGTCTATTTTTTATATGTAAGGCGCACCAGATTATAAGGCGCATTTTTATCGACTCAAGTAAGGCACAGGGGAGTCGCAATGTTTTCCTTCTAATTCAAGACTCTAGCAGGTCTTGGTGCCTGTAAAGCTAAGCTAAATTAATTAAACAAAACTCTAATTCTTTAAATAAAAAATAATTCAGACGAGTCAGACGCTGGATGTTAATCTACACAGATTTCTGTGAACACTGTTTATTTGGGTGTAAAGCGCTTCTGTTCATTTACAGTAAGCTTCAATTTTCAGATTTCCACTAAAGCTGGAGCATTAGCATTAGCGGCTTACTGCTAGCGGTAATGCTAATGCTGCTCCAACAGTGCTAGCTGGGGTTAGCAGCAGGCTGCAGGCCGATAATACTCACCTCCGAATGGCCAAAGAGCTAACGCTTAGTGCCGATAGCAGCTAATGCTAAAGCTGCTCCAGCAAGGCTACCTGGGGTTAACAGCAGGCTAAAGGCCGATAATACTTAACTCTGGACAGCCAAAGAGCTAGCGGTTAGTGCGTTTAATACCAGATTATTAGGCGCACTAATAATTTTTAGGAAAATTATGGGATTTTAGGTGTGCCTTATAGTGCGAAAAATACGGTAGAAGAATATTAGTCAATCAACATGACCAACAATTGCTAATCATTTGTAGAGATGTCACTTTGAGATACTGTTTTATCACACTGCTCTTCAGTTCCATCACAATGGACTCATAAAACCTTCAGATATAAAGCAGCACCTGTGCAGAGCAGGAATAAAAATACAGAATGCTTGCTTACCTGGCCTTTTCCTCCATACTGCTGTTGCTGCTTTTACCAGTGGATGATTTATGTATGGTTTTCTTTATTTTAATCTCTCCATGTGCCTGAATAAACAGAAATATGCATATAAATAGAGGATTTCATCATGGCTGAAGATGTGAACAACGAATTGACCAACAGTGGGGAAAATAATTATTTGATCCCCTGCTGATTTTGTATGTTTACCTACTTACAAAGAAATGAACAGACTTTCATTTTATGGTAGGTTTATTTTAACAGAAAGAGACAGAATATCAACAAAAAATTCAGAACAAAAATGTTAAATTTAGGATATAAATGAATTTGCATTTCATTAGGTGAAGTAAGTATTTATAATTCAATTCAATTTAATTCAATTTTATTTATATAAATTATAGATTATTATAAATCTGATCTCCGTTCAACCAGTAGGTATTCTGACCCCCACATGTGCCCATGAGGCAAACAGATTTGTCCTATGCCTTTAAGAAAGTTTCTCTTTTCTATTTTGTACCCCTAACCCTTGAATTGGGACAGCCATTCAAGCACCTGATATATACAACTCTGGAAAAAAAGAGACCACTTAAAAATGAGTTTCTTTTATTTTACCTAATATAATCAAGAGGAAGATGGATGATCACAAGCCATCAAACCAAACTGAACTGCTTGAATTTTTGCACCAGGAGTAAAGACATAAAGTTATACAAAAGCAGTGTGTAAGACTGGTGGAGGATAACATGCCAATATACATACAAACTGTGATTAAAAACCAGGGTTATTCCACCAAATTTTAATTTCTGAACTCTTAAAACAGTTTCCATCAATAAGCGTATCCGTTTACTTTAATACTGTAATAATTTTCTGTCCTCATTTCATTCACACATATAAAGATTTAGTCCATTTCTGGTACATTTTATGTTAGCACAAAGCTAAATACAATGCATATTTTTGGTTGTAAAAGCAAACATTAAACATAAAAACTACATGTATTTTATGTGACAATTAATCCATTTCCTTGAATTTAGGAGTGATAGCATCTCGCTCAGTAAAGCCTAAAGCTATTTTTCATTTTGAACAAAACGTCTACAGCCTAGTCAGGCTACCTGCTTGTTTTACAGTCAGTGATGTATGCAGGACTCCCAGAATCTTTTTTTTTTCTTTTACAGGAGCAACTAATTAATTAGTATGCAAATTAGGAGTCACAGAGTTGTGTGTAAGAGTGAGGCAGAGCCTAATATAGTAATTTAATGCAAATATCAGGCTTACTGGAGCAGTTACTCTCATGTTATCACAGTGCACTTTATATAATTTAGAAGGCTCTAATAATAGGCTCATTGTGTGGGTACTGTATCATTTATTATGGTACAGTATGCAGAACTATAGGATGGGTCTCATTTTACTAGAGATAATTAATTACAGTTTATTTAGTCTATTTTATGAGGGTTTGTCATTTAGACAAAGTGGTGTGAAAAAGGTTACTTTTAGTTCATATAAAATTAACTATATAATATAAAAACAATTAAGTCAATGTATTTTTTTTATTTATTAAATAACTAATGAACTGGTGATAAATACCTTGGTTAAGCACTTTTACCTGCTTTTATTCTTTGAGGAAAAGTTATCTGTAAGCTAATTAGTAAATGAATGCAAATGTATGCAATGTTTTTACTGTTTGCACATTACTCACCTACTGGGGTTTATTATTCCAAAAAATCCCACTTCTCTAAAAATCCAAACTCCGGAGCTGGAGCTACTATTTAATATAGAGAGCAACTTTAGTTTTTTTCGTCATATATTTCTGTCACACTGGTCACTGTGGACCCATATGACTCATCTGCTCCTCTGCTGTGACTGATATCAGTTCACGTTATCATGTTCTAGCATGATGACTTAACCAGTACTAGTCCAGATTTCTTTATCTTAATACTCCCTGCCCTGATAATCTAGCTGCAAGTGGACCACAGAGTATGAATGTGAACATTGAAAAGAATTAAAATGCCCCTCCACTAGTGATTGAAATAAATTACCTATTAACTACTGTAGCTATGGTTAGTGAACCTTAGCTGAAGCTCAGTGCTTACTCGCTGAGAAGAAAATTAGCCAGCTTGGAATCTGTCTTCTGGGTCCTTCTTGGCTCTAAGCTTTCTTCATCTGTTGAAATCACTGCAAATATATTCTCTAATTTTCATCACCCTTCGGAGTGATGAGGGGGAAAAAGGGCCATCTATCCACCAGAGCCAGCAAGGCCAATTGTGCTCTGTCTGGTCTCGGGTAGCTAATGGCAAGCTACATGAACAGGATTCGAACCAGCATACCAGACAGTTTTAATAAGAACATATTGGCTGAGCGTTTTAGCGTTTTCTTCAGCATATTGGAAGATACTGAAATAATGCATTATTAGATTATATTAACAGTATATTAAAATACACTCCAGTACCTTTGGCATAGTGAGAAGCAGATGGCCGGTGGTTTGAGATCTCTGGGCTGTGCTGCTGTCAGGTTTCACCTCAGCATCTAAAACCAACTGGAAGACCTGCAAATACAAACAAACACACACACACACACACACATATAATATAATATAATATAATAACCATGGTGAGAAGATATTCTGCTAAGAGTTTAACCTCATATTGTGCTTTCACCAGTTTCTTCTATGCTTACATATTTGTCACATTTAACAGCTTCAAATCATCAAACGAATTACCGTATTTTTCGCACTATAAGTGGCACCTAAAATACCAAAAATCGTCAGTGTGTCTTATAATCCAGTGCGCCCTATTTTTCCAGTCAGGTTGTAAGTACAGGGTTATAAAAGAGTTTCAGTTTTGTTCACCAGCAGTATTAGCATTAGCGACTAAATGCTTGAAGCACTAGCTCTTTGGCTGTTCAGAGATGAGTATTATTGGCCTGTAGCCTGCTGCTAATCCAAGCTAGCACTGCTGGAGCAGTATTAGCATTAACAGTATCTTTACTTAACTTAGCTTTGCTTTGCTTTACAGGTCTCGCCACCCAGTGGAAAGACCTGCTGAATTTGGAAGGAAAACTAAAGCTAAGATAAGCTAAGTAGACAAAACTGTAATTCTTAAAAAAAAAAAAAAAACATTTTCTTTTAAAGTCAAACAAGCGCTGAATGTTAATCTACATAGATTTCTCTCCTGAAAACTGTTTATTTGGGTGAGTAAAGTGCTTCCGTTTATTTTAAGTAAGCTTGCTTTGCAGATTTTCAGTGAGGAACCCTGAGTGTTCCGGTAAGCCAGGGAAATATTATTTAGCAGTTTGCCCCATGTAGATTGTTTTAAACAAGCAGGCTACATGCCGATTACACTCTGAATGGTGAAAAAGCTAGCGTGGTTAGGTTAGCAAGTAAGGCCAATGCTGCGACAACAGTGCTAGTCGGGGTTATCTGCAGGCTACAACCCAATAATACTCACCTTTAAACGGCTAAAAAGCTAGCGCTTAGCGGCTAATGCTAATACTGTCTTGTGTCTCTGTGCTTGAAGTCTAAACTGAAACTCCTGTATAACTCTGTACTTCAGCATAGTGAGTTTACTGTTTCTGACTACTTGACTAGTAGAATTCATTCAGGTGCACTGATGATTTTGGGGAAAATTAAAGAATTTTAAGTGCACCTTATAGCGCAAAACATATGGTAAATTGATACACATCAAATGTAACATACTGATTACAAGCAAATTGCATTTGTTACCGCCAAAGTGGGGCAGCATTAGCATTAGACAAAAATGAGACAAAAGATACTTCTGAGGTTAAAGAAGTCAGAACTGAGAATTTGGTTTTAGACATATTTGAGATCTGGAGGGATCTATTTTTGTCTTAATTTAATCTCTTTCCAGATTCAGTAAAGCAATGAAAAAGCTAGCCTATTTAAGCAACCCAAGCAACAGGGTCAATTTTATTCTTGAACATTTGAACAGAAATAGTTTAGCATATTTCAGTGTACAACTAATTTATGCTTGATTAAAATATTTTTGAATGCAGTATATAGTGTAGGACTGCAATCATTATGCCATCTTATATCTCATCTTTGATTTCCATAAACAACAGTTATTATCAGACCCACTCTAGTGACTGGATTTCCTGTCAGGTTTCTAGAGTTTTTACTGAACTGGGAAAATGAGCTTTAAGCTATATTGCACCAGACAGCTGAAATTCACTACAGGAAACTTTTAAATTCAGCTTACTGGTGTCACTAAATCATTTTAAACTTTTAATATATAACCACCTTCAGACAGCCTGTACCTGTTTTAGTTTTTAGTTTATTATTTTAATTATTTTGTCTTTTTAGTTATCTAATTTTATAATTTACCTTTGAGCCCTTTTATTTTATTTATTTTATTACTGGTTTTACTTTTTTATTTCATTTATTTCTTCCTTTTATTTATATATATATATATATATATATATATATATATATATATATATATATATATATATATATATATATATATATATATATACAGTGAGTCCAAGTATTTGATCCCTTGCTGATTTTCTTTGTTTGCCCACTAATAAAGACACTATCCTTCTGCACTTTTAATGGTAGATATATTCTAACATGGAGAGACAGAATATCAAGACAAAAATCCAGAATATAATTTTAAAGAATATATTTTAATTAATTTGTATTTCAATGAGGAAAATAAGTATTTGATCCCTCTTGCCAAACACACTCAATACTTAGTGGCAAAGCCTTTGTTTGCAAGCACAGTGGTGAGACATTTCAAGTTTAGCACACACACCAGGGGGAATTTTGGCCCACTCTTCTTTGCAGATCCTCTCTAAATCATGAAGGTTGGTGGGCTGTCGCTTGGCAACTCTGACCTTCAGCTCCCTCCATAGATTTTCGATCGGATTGAGGTCTGGCGACTGGCTGGGCCACTCCATGACCTTAATGTGATTTTTCTTGAGCCAATCCTTTGTTGCCTTTGCTGTATGTTTAGGGTCGTTATCATGTTGGAAGACCCAACCACAGCCCATTTTCAGATCCCTGGCAGAGGGGAGGAGGTTGTCCCTCAGGATTGTGCGGTACATGGCTCCATCCATCTTCCCAGTGATGCGGTGAAGTAGCCCTGTACCCTTGGCAGAGAAACACCCCCAAAACATTATGCTTCCACCTCCATGCTTGACGGTGGGCACAGTGTTCTTGGGGTCATAGGCAGCATTTTTCTTCCTCCACACATGGCGGGTGGAGTTGAGGCCAAAAAGTTCAATTTTGGTCTCGTCTGACCACAAAACCTTCTCCCAATAACTTGGTTCATCTTTCAAATGATCATTGGCATACTTGAGGCGCGCCTCCACATGTGCTCTCTTCAGCAGGGGTACCTTTCGGGCACTGCAGGATGTGAATCCATTGTTGCGCAAAGTGTTGCCAATTGTTTCCTTGCAAACTGTGGTCCCAGCTGCCTTCAGGTCATTTGCTAACTCCTGCCGAGTGGTTGCAGGACGATTTCTGACCGTTCTCAGCATCATTGCCACCCCACGAGGCGAAATCTTCTTTGGAGCACCGGGCCGAGGTCTGTTGATTGTCATGTTATACTCTTTAAACTTTCTGATAATTGCACCAATAGTTGTTACTTTCACATCCAACACCTTACTAATCTTTTTGTAGCCCATTCCAGCTTTGTGAAGGTCAACAATTCTGACTCTGAGGTCCTGTGACAGCTCTTTGGTTTTACCCATGTTGGAGACTTGAAATCTGTGTGATCTGTCTGATTCTGTGGACAGGTGTTTTTCACACAAGTGATTAGTGAGAACAGGTGGCTTCAGGTCAGGTAACAAGTTGATTGGGAGTGTCTAACTGGTCTGTAAAAGCCAGAACTGCTAATGAATACTAAGGGATCAAATACTTATTTCACTCCATGAAATACAAATCAATTAATATATATTCCTTAGATTTATTTTCTGGATTTTCTTTTTAATATTCTGTCTCTCCATGTAAGAATACATCTACCATTAAAAGTATAGAATGATCATGTCTTTATTAGTGGGCCAACGAAGAAAATCAGCAAGGGATCAAATACTTCTTGGACTCACTGTATATATATATATATATTTTTTTTTTCAACATAGTATTATTATTTTTTTAGTTCCAGCATATACTTTTAATAATCGTGGTGTTATTTTAGACCTTTATTTCTTTAATTGTGTTAATATTTTATTATTCTTATTATTTATGTCTTTGTTTTTTTGCGTTACATTTCAGCCTGTCTGCATATCCTTTTATTCTGAATGATTTTATTTGTTTTTAATTAAATCTTATATTGTTTGCTTGCTTTTATAATTTAAACTTATTTTCATTCCCATTAATTTTGTACATGCTCAGCTGCATTAAAAAAATTAGGGTTAACCTCAATGTATTTACCAAGGGAGAATAAAGGTTGATTAATTGATTGATTGAATGATACAACAGATGAATAACACTGTATAACCGTAGAATAGTAGTAAAACACAATTCCCAGCAAAACAACAATCATTCATTGGCTATGAAAAAAAATATATATATATATAACTGGCTATTAAATCATACAGAATCCAGGACCAACTGAGTTACTGATACCATATAATAAATTGTACAGTGTGCATACCATATATTTATATATTTAACCACAATAGCTATTATATATGTATATAGTAATCGTTATATCCTTGTACCGTTCTATTATTGTAATAAGAATGACAGTATTTCATAGCTACTGTGATTAAATGTACCATGTACATACTGTAAAATCTAGCAACAGCAGCTTATTGCTCTCAGTGGAGGCCTGCAGATACTAAATGGTTGGGGGATAGAGGTCAAAAATGACAATTGTCACAAGTGGTCAGCACATAAATCCTCTGCCTTCAAGTCAGGAAAATATAGATTTTTAGATTTTTTTTTCACTTTGAATAAGGTCACCCACAGGTCAGAGAGATGGTGCCACGTAATCAGAGGATCACAGGTGTAACAGATTCTTTTCTGCAATCCTGCTGAAACTCTGGATTAGTCAGGTGTTAGTGTGTTGTGTGTGTGTGTGTGTTGTGTGTCTTTATGTGTGTGTTTGTTGCATTTTAATAGACCTTGAACTCTGAACTGTCACTGTAAAGGTGATCTATACACCTACCACACACACACACACACACACACACACACACACAACCACACACACACAGGTCTAAAGTGGAATCCAAACTAGTGTCACTTGAGAAGTGATCTACAATGCCATCAATCACACTGTCCAATCAGAGTTAACCAAATTCAATCTCCATCCATAAATACTGAGACACACACACACACACATGTGCTGTGGCTGTTACTCACAGTGGTGTGGGTCTGATTTAGTTATTTGCGAGAGAAGGGAAATGCAGGCGTTGTGAATGTGTGGATTTACAGCAGCTTTAAAGCCGAGGCCACCTGCAGCCGCAGCACAACACATTACACTAATCAGAGAAAGATTCAGACAGAGAGAGAGAGAGAGAGAGGGAAAGAGAGAGAGAGAGAGAGCAGAGACGAGGAGAAGAAAAGAAAAGCAAATGGGGGAGGGGAGCTAAGAAAATCTGACAGACATGCACAGCATTACTGAGTTTGTGTATGTGAGTGTTAAGAGTGCAAATACAGTAAGTGTGTGTGCATTTATGTATACATATATATGAAAGAAATGTATTTATTTACCTTTCCTTTCACACTCACTCTCACATAAGTAGGCTGAACATCCACATCCAGCAGAGATGTGTCCAAATGCCTAAAGTCACATAACAGAGAACACCACGTGTACATTCATAAATAACATACAAAACCACATGGCTGAGCTGCATGGTTATGCCATTAAATATTGACTATGACTATGACTAGTAGCCCAATGTCCACCCGTAACAGAAGATAAAAAGATAATTAAAGAACAAGGCAGGCTCAAATTATGCACAAATTTTATTCAGTCTGACAAATCACTGACTAAACCACTTCAGTTTCTGAATCAGTTTCTCAGATTTTGCTATTTATAGGTATATGTATGAATAAAATGAACATTAGAGCATTTATTTGCAGAAAATGAGAAATGTTCAGAAATCAATACTTAGTGGCATAACCCTGTTTTTTAATTACAGTTTTCACTGCTTTTGGATAACTTTATGCCTTTACTCCTGATGCAAAAATACTAGCAGTTCAGTTTGGTTTGATGGCTTGTGATCATCCATCTTCCTCTTGATTATATTCCAGAGGTTTTCAATTTGGTAAAATTAAAGAAACCCATAATTTTTAAGTGCTCTCTTTTTTTTCCACTGCCATTTTGGTTAAGGCAGTGTTTCCCAACTAGGTCTATCATGATCATTACATTATCGACAACATTATCCTACAATTCATTTTTGATAATCATGATATAATCTATTTCAGTGTTTATGTATATATTTGTTTACATACAGTGGTGTGAAGTGAAATGTTGTTGCCTTCGTGATTTCTTATATTTTTGCATATTTGTCACTTCATCAAACAAACACATGCAAATATTAGTAAAAGACAACACAAGTAAACACAAAATGTAGTTTTTAAAAGAAGGTTTTCATTATTAAAGGAGAAAAAAAATCCAAACCTACATGGCCCTGTGTGAAAAAGTGTCTGCCCTAGGAGACAGTGGTTTTCAACCTATGGACCATTGGCTAAATATTTTGTAAAGTCAAAAATCCTTCCAATAAATACAGATATTTGACAAATCAAATGTTTAAAATGCAATAAATATAATATGAAATTCATGTTTTAATAAAATAAAACATATTTAGGTCAAGCTTGTTGATAGATCTGACGTAGTACAGTCATATGACTGACACTGCTAGCTATTGGATTAAAAATCTAGTTGTTAGTGCATAATTACCTGTACACATGTAGGTCTAGAAGCATACAGTTGTTGTCTTCATCATCAGTGAGGTGGAAGTCCAGCCTGAGGGGGGAAATAGGTTAATAAATTAATAAGTAAGTTGTGTTTGTGTTTGTGTGTGTGTGTGTGTGTGTGTGTGTGTGTGTTTGTGTTTGTGTTTGTGTGTTTGTGTCGTTATGAACACTTACTGAGGCTCATTAACATTCAGTACTTTTCCCTCAGCAGTGATCAGAGTTCTGGGGGTCTTGGCTGTCCCGTTTGGTCCACTATAAAACAAAACACAAGAGCACAGAGCTGAGTGAAAATGCATGGTTAATGCCATGTGTTAATATGTATGCAGTAACAAGGGTGAAACTGTAATAATGACTGTAATAACGCTCTGTCTCTCTCTCTTACTTTCTCTGTCTCTCACTCACTCACTCTGTCTCTCTCTCTCTCTCACTCGCTCTATCTCTCTCTCGCTCTGTCTCTCACTCACTCGCTCTGTCTCTCACTCACTCTGTCTCTCTCTCACTTACTCTGTTTCTCTCTTACTTACTCTGTCTCTCTCTTACTCGCTCTGTCTCTCACTCGCTCTGTCTCTCACTCACTCGCTCTGTCTCTCTCTCACTCGCTCTGTCTCTCTCTCACTCGCTCTGTCTCTCACTCGCTCTGTCTCTCTCTCACTCACTCTGTTTCTCTCTTACTCACTCTGTCTCTCTCTTACTCGCTCTGTCTCTCTTTTACTCGCTCTGTCTCTCACTCACTCGCTCTGTCTCTCTTTTACTCGCTCTGTCTCTCACTCACTCGCTCTGTCTCTCTTTTACTCGCTCTGTCTCTCACTCACTCGCTCTGTCTCTCTTTTACTCGCTCTGTCTCTCACTCACTCGCTCTGTCTCTCACTCACTCACTGTTTCTCTCTTACTCGCTCTGTCTCTCTCTCTCACTCGCTCTGTCTCTCTCTTACTCGCTCTGTCTCTCTCTTACTCGCTCTGTCTCTCACTCACTCGCTCTGTCTCTCACTCACTCGCTCTGTCTCTCTCTCTTACTCACTCTGTTTTTCACTTACTCGTGCTGTCTCTCTCACTCTTCAGCTCATTTGTGTTGTCTCTCTCTCACTCTCACTCACTCTGTCTCTCTTTCACTCGCACGGCCTTTCTCTCACTCGCATGGTCTTCCTCTCGCTCGTCTCTCTCTCTCACTCGCTGTCACTCACTCACCCTGTCTGTCTCTCGCTCTTCAGCTCATTTGCATTGTCCATTTCACTCGCTCACTTGCTTTGTCTCTCACTCACTCGCTCTGTCTCTCACTCACTCGCTCTGTCTCTCTCTCACTTGTGCTGTCTCTCTCTCACTCTTCAGCTCATTAGCATTGTCCATGTCACTTGCTCACTCGCGCTGTCTTCTGCTCACTCACTCTGTCTCTCGCTCTTTGGCTCATTTGTGTTGTCTATCTCTCTCACTCTTACTCGCTCTCTCTCTCTCTCACAATAATAGAGGGAATTAGCATGATGCATGATTATAATGAATAAGTGACTGACACCACTAATATAAGTATAATTTAATTTTGACAATCTAGTGCTGATTTTTCTTTTAAAGAATTCTTAAAAACTAAAACGCATCCAGCAATATGCTTAACAATATGTGTACCTAAAGAAGTTAAAGTAATGCTGTGTTTTTTGTTCTTAATAAAGAACCACAATCATGCTCATTGTTTGTTTGTTCTAACAAGATCCAGAAAGATTGAAGAGTGAGATTACACATGTTGGCTGTTAAATAAATATACGCTAAATATACGTTTTTTGTAGGTGTAAAAGCACCCAAAGATATGCTCAACAATCTGCGGACTGATTAGCCAGATTGAGAAGAATATAGAGGATATTTAAAGAAGATCTATGAGCGATTTCAAGCAATAGTACACAGTGTAATTACCCCTCCCTGCTAAAGGATATGAGGTCATCAGGACACTGCGGGGGTTAAACTTAATTAACCATTCCCCTTAATTAACACTGACTCTGTGTTAGCCTTGCTAGAGGGCCTGCTAACAGAGAGGGAATGATCTCACTGAGATTAATAGGGTCAATGCAAAGCATTCCACACGCTGGTTGAGGTCGTCCAGGAGAAATTTGAAGCCATACTCTATTCTCCAAACTAGCTCAAAAGATCTCATTAACTTTCTTCAAAATTATAAATTCCTTTTTTCTTTTTAATGTATTCATGTTTACCACACATCTTTCTGCAGTTTTAAAACTGAAACAGTCTTATTCCTTTGATAAACGTGTTTAAATAATAAGATTAAGTGCATAACACTCATTCTCTCACTCATTCTGCCTTTTTCCATAGAGGAGTCTACCTCTGTCTTTCTTTAGCTCTTCTCGTTTCCTCTAGGTGGTGGTGTGCCTCCAGCCTTGACTCTGGAGTGAAGGCACATGGCGTCTCCCAGAATTCCCTCTCCTGGTCTTTAGAGTATGAGTTCACATCTTGGTTTTGGCTTTGGTTTGATAAGGGCTTAGTAGTGGAGTTCAGGACTTGGTTACTGTCCTCCTCTGTGTTCTCAGAAGCTGACCTAAAACAAAAAAAATGCAAGAAATGAACTCACAAAAATACATTCAATTCTCTTTTGAACATACATTTACATTTTGTGTAATTGGATCACCCAGAACACATGTTAATGCCAGGTGTGAATGAAATCATACTATCCAGATATGAAATGCATTTCTTAGCCAGGTATAAACATGCTCTACTTAGCCTTTCACATCCGATGTGTTGGGCACTGCATGATACTCACAAGTTTCTGCAGAGATGTTCATGATCTAGATTCTGTGGGTTGCTGGGTGTGGCCTCTTTAAGCCCTGCCCTCTTCTGCTTCTCCCTCTTTTTTGAATACTCCGCCTCCTGTTGTAAGACACGCCTTCTCAGGTCATCCAGGTCTTGGAGTGCCTGTATTCGTTCAGCCCGTCTTATTGCTGTACCATCCAACCACTGGAAAGCATAAAAATACACCAGCCAATCACACACACACACACACACACACACACACACACAACTGACGCAACTGATGTATCCTTCACAGCCCTTTATTACCCATAAGACTCTGCTTATGTACAATGTAAAGAAATTAAAGAAAAACAGCATCATTTATTTGTTTTAAAAATGAAGAAGCAACAATGCAACAATATCATCATGTAATGTTCATGAGTAACCACCACAAAGCCTTGATAGACAGTCCCCTAAGTGAGACCAAAAAGCTACTAAGAAGGTGTCTTCATAGGATAGTTCTACCAAGAACCCACTCTACCTAATTATAGCATACAGTGGGTACGGAAAGTATTCAGACCCCTTAACATTTTTCACACTTTGTTTCATTGTAGCCATTTACTAAAACCTAATTTATTAAAAAAGGAAATCTTAAATATCACATGGTCATAAGTATTCAGACCCTTTGCTCAGTATTGAGTAGAAGCACACTTTTCTCAATGCACCCTTGTTGCATTGGAAATAATGCAACAAGTTTTTTCACACCTGGATTTGGGGATACTCTGCCATTCTTCCTTGCAGATCCTCTTCAGTTCCCTCAGGTTGGATGGTTGAAACGTTAGTGGACACCCATATTTAGATCTCTCCAGAGATGCTCAATTGTGATTAGGCCAGGGTTAGATTGGCATGGCCAGTCAAGAATGATCACAAAGTTTTTTCTGAAGCCACTCCTTTGTTATTTTAGCTGTGTGCTTTGGGTCATTAACCTGTTGGAAGGTGAACCTTCGGCCCAGACTGAGGTACAGAGCACTCTGAAAGAAGTTTTTTTTCCAGAATATCTCTGTACTTGGCTGCAATTATTTTTCTTTCAATTGCAACCAGTCGTCCTGTCTCTGCAGCTGAAAAACAGCCCCACAGCATGATGCTGCCACCATCACTGTTTGGATTATATTGACCAGGTGATGAGCAGTGCCTGGTTTTCTCCGCACATAATGCTTAGAATTAATGCCAAAAAGTTTAATCTTTGTCTCATCAGAAAGACAATTTTACTTCTCATAGTCTGGGAGTCCTTCGTGCGTCCTTTATATGTCTTGCACGACTCCGTCGGGCCACTCTGCCATAAAGCCCTGAGCATAAAGAGTGGTGTTTGGCTGTTGACTTTGTGGAACCTTCTTCCGTCTCCCTACTGCATCTCTGGAGCTCAGCCACAGTGACCTTTGGGTTCTTCTTTACCTCTATCAACAAGGCTCTTCTCTCCCTTATGATTCTCATTTGCTCTGACCTGCACTGTGAGCCGTGAGGTCTTATATAGACAGGTGTGTGCCTGAACTAATCAAGTCCAACCAGTTTAATTAAACACAGCTGGACTCCAGTGATGGAGTAGAACCATCTCAAGGAGGATCAGAAGAAATGGATAGCATGTGAGTTAAATATGAGTGTCACAGCAAAGGGTTTAAATACTTAAGACCATGTGATATCAGTTTTTCTTTTTTAAAAGATTTGTAAAAAATTCTACATTTCTGTTTTTTTTTCTGTCAAGATGGGGTGCTAAATGTACATTAATGAAAAATAAAATGAACTTTTTTAAAAGCAAATGGCTGCAAAGAGTGACAAATTTAAAGGTGTCTGAATACTTTCCGTACCCACTGTAGACTTTGGAACACAGCTAGTGGGTTTAGATCTTAAATTTCTGAGATGCTTGTTCTCTGATCAGTTGAGTTATAGCTTAGAATGTCCTACCCATTCTGGACTGAGTGTGTCTGTATGTGGAATACCTTTAGCTGAGGCAAGCAGGCCACAACATACTGTCTGTAACCCTGAAACTCTGAGCAAGGGTTTCCCACCAGGTACAGCTCCCGAAGGTGAACATTGTGTTTCAGAGACTCCACACTGCTCAGCAGGCCCACGAAATTCACCGTAAGATCCAGCTTCTGTAGACTTTCACAGCCTATAATAGACCAATAAACATGTCCACATCAATCAGCATAGCATGTTAAAGGTCACATAAAAAGCAATTAAAACAGGGAAACATCATAGAAATATCATTTACCTTCCAAATTCTCAATTACTTCAATGTTATTCAGGGCCAGATTCAGATACTCCAAATTCTTCAGCCTGCCAACATTCTCTACAGGGATATAAAATTTAACCATAGGCAATGAGCAGTTACATTTACCTAACTTTTCCACAGCAATATAATAATCATAATTACATAAAACACATAATCACATTCATAAAGTCTGACTAATGAACAGATTCTTCCTTCATACCTATTTTAGGAATTAGGTTGTTTTGTAAATAGAGGATTTTCAGATCTCTACACCACTTGTCGATGTGCTCTATCCGCTCGATATCCTGCTGATGTAGTGACACCTCCTCCAGGGTGAAGATCTCGCAGTTGTTGTGCTCAGCACGCCGCCGGATAAGGTCTTCAGTGACTGATTAAAAAATAAAGAAGTTTAAATGTTTACAGAAGTGGGAAAGAAACAGAACGCATTTTCCTGCAATTCATCTTTATTTTTCATCATACAACTACAAGTACTGTATTCACGATAAACTGTTTTTGACCTATATAACTATATATATATATATATATATATATATATATATATATTTCAACAACTATAGTGATCACAGAACAATTTGTACAATTAAATGATATGTAGATCAGCAGTGCTATAAAAGTAGGTTTTATCTTTATCATTGTCCTTTTCAGTCCCATGACCAAACACTTGCAAAAGTGCAACATGCAAAAAAATGCAGTTAAAACATGCTGTCCATACACTACACGACTCTGAAAAGACTCTCTCGCATCTAAAGACTAGTCACAGACTTTTTACTCACAGGCTAAGATTTTACACAGACTGGGGATCTCTTAATGCAAGAATGAAACTAGATTCTTTATGAGATTATTACCCATCATGCTTCTGGTGGATTTTACATACAGTACATATTATATATTAACTTACAAATAATGTTTATATTAATAATGTGATTTATCAGAGACTTAATGCATATAAACCTTATTACCCCCTTTGTTTCTACAACCTCGTATAGCAAATAATCAGTTTCAATGCTGTACATTTGCCTTTGTTTTACATAGAATTAATGCAATAAAGAAAATCATTCTTGCAAAATATGTATTTATTAAACTGGTTTATCAAAAGTAACACTGCACAATAAGACAAAGTAGTGCAAAATAAAATAACTATAAATATAATGCTTTAAAGTGCTACCTGTGTTTAAAATTCTGTACATATTAAAGTAAGAAACATATAAGATATATTAACTGTTAAATGTGTTCTTTTTCAAATCGTTTGTAAAATTGTTTGCTTCATGTAGCTCTCCGATTGGTTGTTTACATTGTTGACATCACTATTTGCGTGAGCCAAGTCTCAAGACTTACAATAATATTAAACACTGTTGATTTTATAAAAGCTCCAGGATGCGAACCCGACTGACTTAAACAATCCTAACCACTGTACACTAGCAACACTCTCGTGATTTTATCCCAACTCTGGAAATGTGTCTGTGACAGTGAAATCGCTTGTAACCTGAATAAAATGTATCTAGCCACACCCAGATCTGATTACTCTCACACCTGTTCTCAATCAGGAAATCACTTAAATAGAACCTGACTGAAAAAGCAAAATAGACCAAAAGATGCTCAAACGCTAGACATCATGCCGATATCCAAAGAAATCCAGGAACAAATGAGAAAGAAAGTATTTGAGATCTATCAGCCATTTCTAAAGTTTGGAGACTCTAGCGAATCACAGAGAGAGGCATTATCTACAAATGGTGAAAACATGGAACAGTGGTGAACCTTCCAAGGAGTAGCCTGCCGACCAAAATTACCCCAAGAGCTCAGTGCCTACTCATCCAAGAGGTCACAAAAGACCCCACAGCAACATCCAAAGAACTACAGGTCTTACTTGCCTCAGTTAAGGTCAGTGTTCATGACCTGAATGGCAGAATGTCAAGACAAAAAACACTGAGCAAAAATAACATTAAAGTTCGTCTTAATTATGCCAGAAAACATCTTTCTTGGGAAAATACTCTGTGGACTGACAAGACAAAAGTTGCACTTTTTGAAAGGTATGTGTCCCGTTACATCTGTTGTAAAAGTAACACCGCATTTCAGAAAAAGATAATCATACCTACAGTAAAAGATTCATGGAAACGCAGATTTTTTTTTTGGTCTTATATAATATTCTATTTTTCTGAGATACTGATTTTTGGGTTTCCATTGGCTGTGAGTCATAATCATCAACAATTAAAAAAAAGCTTAAAATAGATCACTCTGTGTGTAATACATCTATATAATATATGAGTTTCACATTTTGAGCTGAATTACTGAAATAGTCACTTTTCAATGATATTCTAATCTTTGAGGTGCACTAATTTACCAGTAAATTTCTATTAGAAAAGTGAAAAATATGGAATCAACTTGCAGCAAGTGTAAACAACCAGTGGGATTGGGAAAAAAATGAATAGCATATTGGTTCCCTCTACAGGTCACAGTGAGAAATTACATTATTTTTTTCACCCATGAAAAATACCATGTAATCTTTCCTCTTTTGTCCTTCCAGGGGCTCTTGGCACTTGGCAGTTTTGTCCTCATGTCAAAGCACAGCGTTTCCTCCAGCCAGTTTGGCCAATTTGGCATGAAACCACCCAATCTCTGAACATTCCAACCCACTGGAGGTTGTTAATTTCACACTTTTCCTATGTGGTTCATTATTAATGTCAAGTGTGGGTTTCTAAACAGTGTGATACTACTTTTTTTTTTTTTTTGCTGTTTTTAGCAACAACAAAAATATTTCTAATAAAGGCAGATTATATCTGTCCAGTATCATTTATTTTACTTTAATCCTGAATATAGGGAGATATTTTAAGTGCATTATTAGTATCATGACATTCTGTATCATTGACCTTTGTTACAAATCTGATAAACTTCTTGCATTTTTTTATATCTCTGTTAGAGGTGTGCCATGTCAAATCATATCATATATATATATATATATATATATATATATATATATATATATATATATATATATATATATATTTTTTTTTTTTTTTTTTTTATTCAGTGTTTCGTCAGATCACCAAGAGTTACGTTATTTTGGGTCCATATCACCCACCCCTATTAGACACAGTGTAAGGTAGTGACATATTCAAAAATGTAGCAAAAATCTATAAAAATGGAGGTGCTTGTTTTTCATAGGAGAGAATCAAATCAAGCTGAACTGCTTAAAGTTTTGCACCAGGAGTAAAGGCATAAAGTTATCCAAAAGCAGTGTGTAAGACTGGTGGAGAACATCCCAAAATGCATGAAAACTGTGATTAAAAACCAGGGTTATTCCACCAAATATTGATTTCTGAACTCTTAAAACTTTATGGATATGAACTTGTTTTCTTTGCATTATTTAAGGTCTGAAATCTCTGCTTTTTTGTTTAATTTAACCATTTTTTATTTTCTGCAAATAAATGCTCTGACAATATTTTTATTTGGAATTTGGGAGAAATGTTGTGCGTAGTTTATAGAATAAAACAACAATTTTCATTTTACTCGAACATATACCTGTAAATAGCTAAATTAGAGAAACTGACTCAGAAATCTCTTAATTTTTTTTTTTTTCAGAGCTGTAAGTCATATTAACTGGATCCTAAAAGAATTTATATATTTAGTATGTAAATGATAAGGATAGTGATCATATTAGAAAAATAATTTAAGCACATTTTAATTAGTTTTTAATGTTTAATTGCGCAGCTCATACAATTAAACTTGTGACTTGTAACGTTATCAGGTATAAGCAGCACTATGACTATTACTGTATGAGAATGTAACGTAGCTATACTGAATAAACTAGGTTAAAGAGTCTGTCCTTATATACTTAGAACAACAGTACTGAGGGAGTAGGGAGACGTGTCGGTCTCAGCCTGGGTCTGAGTCTATATTTGATAAATATTTTAAATAAAGGAATATAGCTAGCTGTTAACTAACTAGCCTCGTTAGGTTAGGAAGGTTAGCTGGCTAACGTTAACTAGCGTTAGCTCAGTAAACAAACTAACCGAACTCTGAACTCTGAACTCTACCCGCTCCAGCTTCTCCATATATCAGCTATACAGCTAAAAATAAACTGCGGGTTTCTTAAAACACATTTATTCAGTTTAAAAATGAGTAAAAGTTGTTTATTTATCTGTATAGTAAAACTAAAGCACTTACTGCGCACCATGCTGGAGTTAGTGGAGCTGTGAGGCGTTGCTATAGGCAACGGGGCGGCAGTTTGGGGGGGGGGAGATGGGTGAAGAGAGTCTCCACCTGCAGCTCTCACTGTATCACTACTTTTAGTTCAGGCAAACCTCTGAAACCCACTGATTTCTACTATTCGCCTCATATAAAACATGCTGTCAGTGGCTTAAAGAAATATATTTTTCTTTATTATGTTTCTTTTATTAAACAGTTATGTGTCCTGAGTCAGAATATATTGATAAAGTCCCAGCGCAAACCTGTATTACCCAGCAACACTAGTTTTAGTACAATTTCTTACTTTTTCTTTTATTATCTACGTTATTTAAACGTGTTTAGAAGTTTTGAAAAGCTTTTAATTAGTGTTAAACTGTAAATATTATTAAACTAGTTCATATTATTTCATTTACAGCCTCAAAACTGATTTTTATTACGTTTTAGGGGGACCTTTATTTTGACAGGAAATCGTTGGACTCCTGCCAAGTGTTGCTAGAATCACAATGCTGCTTTTAGCAAACGAATAAGAATATCACTTCTTCTGATATTATAGCATTAAACTGCATATATGTGTTAGAATGACAGCTATGAATAACAGCTAGTTTGCTCGTTTTCTTTTAGGAAATATCAAAATATTATATCAAAAGGAATAGCAAAACAGAGTTTTTTATATTTTATTTTATTTATTAAGTATACAGAACCCACTGGTTAGCTAACCTAGCTGCTGTGTGCAGGAGTAATAACAGTAGTCATGGCTCCACACAGACACTAGAAGGCAGCACTTTCACACATTTTCAAACTGTGGATGTGGGCTATTTAATTAATCAATTTCTTTCATTCCCAATATTGATTAATTTAACCCTCCTGTTATATTAACCCTGCTGTAATTAACCCGCCTGTTATGTTAATAAGTGTGATCAACATATAACATGAAAATGGTCTCCTCACATATTTCCAAACAAATTTGCAATGTTGTGTTTAATGTTATGTAAAACTATTGTGTTTTATATGTTGGTCTTTCAAAAGTAATAATATAGTAAAACATAAAAAAAAAAGTTTGAACATTTTTTTGATGAAAAACAAATGAATTATCCTAATTCAACAATTATCTATTAGAGATAAGGAACACCACCGCACTAAATATGGATAGAATAATTAGTAATGAAGCTAGTAATTAAATATTCACACTGCTTGTAAGGACTTTTTTTTTTACTTCAGACATCTTTTGAAAAAGGAAACATGCACCGGGTCAAACTGACCCCGGAACACCACTGCTGCTCCTGACAAATGAACATAACAGGAGGGTTACTATAATAAAACATTGATCACATTTTGAAATGGTGTTTCAGGTGTTCCAGTCTTTCATGACTAGTGCTGGGCAGTATGGGAAAAATCATATATCACGATATATCATTTTTTATATCAAGATAATGCTATATATCATGATATACCACATACAGTATGTTTCCAGTTATTCTTCGAAAAATATGAAAAAATAATATCGCTTACTTTTTTCCAACTTTATTTCAGAGTGACATTAAACCAAACCTTCACAAATAAGAATTACTACCTTTTAGTGCAGCAATATGTATGTATCAAATGAAAACAGATGAGGTAGATGCAGTAGCTATTTTTTTTAAAAGAACAATGCATCTCCATTGTTCAGCTCTCATGAGTTAAATAACGTAAAGCATGTATAGAAGAATCTTCTATATTCCTGCAAGTCCTTAACATATATAAAGAGAACCCAGTTAAACCAATAAGACATGATATGATAAGATATCATAATTAATAATTTATTTATTGAGGAAAAAAGATCCAATATTACATATCTGTGAGTGGCAAAAGTATTTAAGCCTTTGCAATCCACAGACCACCTCCAAAGAGCTGCAGCATCATCTTGCTGCAGATGGTGTCACTGTGCATCGGTCAACAATACAGCACACTCTGCACAAGGAGAAGCTGTATGGGAGAGTGATGCGAAAGAAGCCATTTCTGCAAGCACGCCACAAACAGAGTCACCTGAGGTGTGCGCAAGATGATGCTGCAGCTCTTTGGAGGTGGTCTGTGGATTGTCCTTGACTGTTCTCACCATTCTTCTTCTCTGCCTTTCTGATATTTTTCTTGGCCTGCCACTTCTGGGCTTAACAAGACCTGTCCCTGTGGTCTTCCATTTCCTTACTATGTTCCTCACAGTGGAAACTGACAGGTAAAATCTCTGAGACAACTTTTTGTATCCTTCCTTTGAACTATGTTGAACAATCTTTGTTTTTAGATCATTTGAGAGTTGTTTTGATGAGCCCATGATGCCACTCTTCAGATGAGATTCAAATAGGAGAACAACTTGCAATTGGCCACCTTAAATACCTTTTCTCATGATTGGATACACCTGGCTATGAAGTTCAAAGCTCAATGAGGTTACCAAACCAATTTTGTGCTTCAGTAAGTCAGTAAAAAGTAGTTAGGAGTATTCAAATCAATAAAATGATAAGGGTGCCCATACTTTTGCACCGGTCACATTTTGGTTTAATGCATATTGCACATTTTCTGTTAGTACAATAAACCTCATTTCAATCCTGAAATATTACTGTGTCCATCAGTTATTAAATATATCAAACTGAAATGGCTTTTGCATATATGCACATATGATTCTGAGAAATCACATAACACCACGGACAACTAAAATATATTTGCCACAAAATAAAGAAAAGAAAAATGAATGTAGCAATCCATTGGGGACAATTTGTTTTCCCAATAAAGTTTTGTATCTATAAGAAACTTATGCTTGTGCAGGTAAAAGTGATAAAATAAGTGAACAATCACTTATTGCTATAATCCACTAAAATAAAAGTATCCTCCATATCTAAATATGAATAAATTTTATGCAGGGCACTGAGGCCTGTAGCTGTTTTTCTGAACACATGCATCTGTGTGTGAAACACAAATGTGTCTCATGGTAGCACATGTCAGGACATGTTAGGATGTTAATTGGACAATTTACACTATACACTCTTCAAGGATGGATTTAGAACTGTCCATAACATTATCTAAAAAAAACTGTAGAATTATTACTATCTTCAAATGCTTAAGGCTCATATACTCTCATTCTTAGAAATATATTACACACAACACATGGAACTGTGTACTGTATGTGTTTTTGTGAATTTTTTCAGGGTTTTTAAATGCACATTCTTTTTTAATTTGCTCTTCTTTTCAGTCTTAATAAGTCCTGGGAACAAGATAATTAAAGGTATCACTGTCATTTTTGTAGTTGTGGAATGAATGAATGGCATGTGAGCTGTTTTTTTGTAAAAGGTATTCCGGGGTCCAGTATAACACTGCTTTAGTCCGGTGGAGGAGTGGAGAAGGGGGGTGATAGCACTTTCATATATTCATATTCATACATGCAAGCAAATCGCCTCTGATTGGCTAACAGCACTGCGACACCAGGAGGCAGCGAGATGAACAACAGTTAAAAAGGTTTTAAAATAAAGGCATTTTTACATTTATAAAAGTCTTTGCAATGTCATATGTTACTTTACAACATGTGTAATAATGCCCTGCTAAGTGCATCTCAGCCACTGAGCTAGTCTTAGAGTCACTGTAAAATGCAAAATCCACCGGAGATCATATTTAAACCTAGGTACTTACACAGAGGTGGATAGTCCAGGCCCAGAAAGTAAAAATCCACCAGTGAATTCTGCTTACAGAGTAGTGGCTTGAATTACAGGTACCACATTTCAAAGAACATTGGATCATTGCACAATATAATAAATGTTCTAAACATTCACACCTACCTATCTTAATCGTACTTTGCTGGTTGTGTTCCATAGACAAATTCTAACCATTTGTTCCTTAGTTCTGAATTACTGTGCAAAGCATATAACACTGATGTGTTATTTGCACAAATAACAAAGTAATGATCATTTTACTAGCTACTGCAGACAATGGAGTTTGAGGAGGAGATTTATGTGCAGCATCATATACAACTCAGAGAGACATACTGTATTTCATAAAGAACAAGAGAAGAAAAGTGAATTTTAGCAGAAGGACAGCTTTAAGTTGTAGCCAGAGAATAATTAAGCTTGCTTTTCTGTAAATTAATGCTCATGCAGAAAGTGAATATTACATCAAAAAATCCTTTATTAGAAAATGGAGAGTGAATTTATTTCGTTTTATTTTTGATCTATTTATAAATTACGGTGATATTTTGGAGTCTCTGCAGTGAGACATGGTGTAATTCTAAGTAAAAGACACTTTATTCACATATTAAAAGCTGATTGGTTCAGACATTGGTATACAGACCCGTTTACCTTCCCTACACAGTCATAAAGTCATATTGTGCACAACCTCTGAGAGCTGCTTGCTTTGTTTGCTGTGAAACAAAAGGACCTTGTGGCCATACTGTAATGGCTACGATTTTATTTTATTTTTATTTATTTAACAAACTCATATGCCTTACTAAGTTGTGGCCATGCCTTAATTATCTCGTTCTCACACATTAGTATCTCGTTCCTGGGATTTGAATGGTCCACGGACTAAGGCGCTGCCACTATGATCAGGAGATCACCGGTTTATGCAGCTTGCCATCTGCTGCCAGAGCCCTGAGAGAGCACAACTGGCCTTGCTCTGTCTGGGTGGGTACAGTAGATGGCGCTCTTTTTCCCCCATCACTCCTAAAGGGTGAGGTTGATCAACACAAGGCGTCTGTGAGCTGATGTATCAGAGCCGAGTCGCTGCACTTTCCTCCGAGCGTGCTGTGATGCTACTTGGTAATGCTGCATCAGCAATAGTTCAAAAAGATGTTGGGGTTGGGGCATCATAGGGGGAGTCCTAATGAGTGGGTTGGGTAATTGTCCATGTAAATTGGAAGAATTTTTTTTACATGATGTCACCTTAGGGGCTCCATAGTTTACTGTACTTCTTGTGCAAAAAATAAAAAATAAAATAAAATGAGTAAATAATAGTATAAACATACGTGTGTGGCAAGCCTGTCTCAATTTCTTTTCCTTTAAAACCATATTAACATTAAGTTTAAGAATAACAAGCATTGCATTATTCTGAGCGCCTATATAAGCCGCCCCTCCCTCCTTCTTGAGGGTTTGGTTGTAAACAGCGCCTATAGCAGGTGTGCTCCCTGCAGTCTTTAGCAAGCAATGATGAAGCAATGAAGAATGACACATCACATTATATATATATATGTGTGTGTGTGTTACTGTTCATTTTTAATAAGATGTATAATTGTTTTAATCTGCCTTCTAGACTGTTCTATAAATAACAGTAAGAAATCAAGTTTAAAAATAAAACACACACACACACACACACACACACACACACACACACACACACACTTACACAGGCTGGAGGAAGGTCATCTGTCACAGGGACCATTCCTTACAACACTGCAAATAAAAATGTGACCTAAAATAGGTACAAAATTAAAGTACAAACAAAATCTAACAAAATAAATAAATGCAACAATTAGAAAGATGGTCATGTATGTAGAACTACTTACTTTGCCTTTTTTCACTGTAATGTGTGGGAAATTATCTTGTACTTTTTTAGTTACTAATAAACTAATAAAATAAAATATCCAGCAGGTACTGATTAATATGATTATTTTAATAAATAAATAATTAAACAATAATAATTAGTAAAATAAAAATAAATAAATCAATAAAAAAGACACGACCAGTCCTGACTTCGATTGGCCGCAGCTTTGCTTCTAGGGGACGTGATCTGTAATCCTATTGGCAGATTAGCTGTCAGTCAACCTAGTGCGGTCCTGTATCTCCAACGTTATTTATTTTAACACCCGTATTCAGATTATTCCCGCCCCCTGCGCTACGATCGGCTGGTTACTACATCTAAAAATGAGTAGACCAATCATATTCACAAGTGCGGCGAACTGTCAGCCAATCACCAGAGGGAGAGGGCGGGGCTTTTCGGAAAACAGGTGAGGAAGAAACCGCGTTACTGAAATAAGAGGCGGTACGAAAACTGGAGCTGCGTTTTTCGAGTAACCAGTGAAACCTGCCTCTGTTTTCCGCTTGTTGCTTTCTGTTTAAGCTCGGCGGAGGAGAAAGCTCGAGCTGAAAGATGCCGGACTCTAAAAAATTCTTCGAGAATCTCTCCGGAGCCGGGAAGTGTATCGGCGTGCTGACCAGCGGCGGGGATGCTCAAGGTGAGCGCGCGGCTGTAACCGGATTAGCCTGCATGCACGAGCCCTTCTCACCTATAATATAACAGGAGAGGAATGCTAGGAGTTGAGTAAACTGAGTAAAAATAATTTACTATAATAATATTGAGCTGAATCTTCATCAGAAATGATGGAAAACCAACAGATGTGCAGATATACTACCAGACCAAGTCCTCACAAGTCATTTAACTGATTGTAAATCCGTGAAATCTCTTAAAAATAGCATGGAATTCATTTGTTATGCTGTTAAGGGTCTAATATCACCTAAACACTGCAAAATATTATTAATTATAATTGTTCAAAAGGGACCATAATTCATCATCATATTATATATTAGACTCGTTTAAAGAAGAGCAAAAAGAATGGCTCTGTATTTCGCTTCGGATCATATGTGTGATGCTGCTGTTGAGGGTAGGGAAGAGAACCCCGCAGGGATTTAGCAGCACTGCATGGAAGCCAGCGCGTGCGCGTCTGCAGCCAAGAGCGCGCGACTACGTGAGGAGAGTCAAGTAGCAGAGCCGGGTCCCACCACGCCACATTGCGTCACTACGGAGGGGTAGCCCAGCCTCGCCCTGTCAGTTCAGCATCACTACTGTCACTACAGTGAGCTCAGCATCACTTCAGTCAGTTCAGCATCACTACTGTCACTACAGTAAGATCAGCATCACTTCAGTCAGTTCAGCATCACTACTGTCACTACAGTGAGCTCAGCATCGCTTCAGTCAGTTCAGCATCACTACTGTCACTACAGGGAGATCAGCATCACTTCAGTCAGTTCAGCATCACTACCGTCACTACAGTAAGATCAGCATCACTTCAGTCAGTTCAGCATCACTATAGATCAGCATTTCTACAGTCACTACAGTCAGTTCAGCATCACTATAGATCAGCATTTCTACAGTCACTACAGTCAGTTCAGCATCACTATATATCAGCATTTCTACAGTCACTACAGTCAGTTCAGCATCACTATAAATCAGCATTACTAGTCACTACAGTCAGATCAGGATCAGAATAACAGGAGGCAGTTCAGTATTATTATAGTCACTGCAGTCAAATCAGCTCTACCACAGTCAGATTAGCATTACTATAGTCAGTACAGTCGGTTCAGCTTCACTAAAGACAGTTCACAATCACAATAGTTATATTAATGTTATAGGACACGAACAGTATTATGTCTCATGCCATTTTCCATGTCTAGTGGTATGGGATGCGGGATGTGCCTCTGAATGTGATTCCTGTCAGAGTCACACTGACAATACAATCCACCGTTTTGGATTTGTTTTGGCGCAAATAGATGCATTTAATAACTTTCCATCTCTCTCCATCTTTTTTATCTCTGTCTGTCTGTCTCTCCAGGAATGAATGCAGCAGTAAGGGCTGTGGTCAGGATGGGGATTTATGTTAGAGCCAAAGTCTATTTTATCCATGAGGTATGATAACAGCAAAAGTTTTACATATATATATATATACATATATATATATATATATATATATATATATATATATATATATATATATATATATATATATATATATATATGTATATATATATATATATAGTAGAGAACAGAGGGTGTCACCATGTTTTCCTTCTAATTCAGCAGATCTCACCACTGGGTGGTGGTGGGTGTTGACTAAAGTAAAGCTAAGTTAAGTAAACAAAACTAACTGATTCTTAAAAAGAAAACATTTTTTTTAACATTCACAAGTGCAGATTTCTTTCCTGAAAACTGTTTATTTGGGTGAGTAAAGTGCTTCAGTTTATTTATAGTAAGCTTAGGTTTCCAGATTTCCACTGTGGCTGGGTGCAGCAGCATTAGCATTAAATAGCGCTAGTAAATGCTGCCTGACAGCGCTAAACGGAGGAACCCTGAGTAAGGTAGGGCGATATTAGCTAACGGTTCTTCCCACATAGCTTGTTTTAACATGGTAAATGAGCAGACTATAGTCCAATATACTCTGAACAAGCTAGCGCTTAGCGCTGTTAGCAGCTAATGCTGCTTTAGCGTTGCTAGCCGAGGTTTTTGGGAAAGTTAAAGTAGTCCTAATATTAAGGTACTCAAATTTTACAGATATTACTTGCTAACAGTTTCACAGTGTTTTGTGATATATTAAATCTTAGCCCCTGTATCATAATACGTACTGTATCTCCAAGTTATTGCCAGTTCAGATTTCTACTGGTGCTTTATAATTTATCGTTTTTCGTAATGTTAAGATTCATTGTTCGCTCTTCTGCAGGGTTACCAGGGTATGGTGGATGGAGGTGACAACATCAAGGAGGCCACATGGGAGAGCGTCTCCAGCATGCTGCAACTGGTCAGAACACTTTTAACACTTTCTGGAATTTCAGTAAAGGAAATGCAATATATGAGCATGACCTCAATTATTTCTATTGACCTCAATATTAACAATTATGCTTTTAATAATGAGAAGAGCCACTTACATTAATGAATTGGTAGAAACCATAGACTGTATATAGCTGGACAGAGCATCGTCTCTCAAAAGTGAAGCCACCACAGGTCAGGCGCCCCCTGCTGTTCGGTTTCAGAAAGCTGTGTAACCCCGCCCATCCCCATAGGTTTCAATGCCAAAACAGACAACTTTCAATCATTTTTTTTCCAATATACTGTAATTCTACCTCCTTTATTTAAATGTAACAGATAGTGTAACCTCTGGTTTTATTGTCAAATTTTAATATCAGCTCAGCTCTATTCAAAAAAGGTGTGGTTATTGTAAAAGGGCTGGTTATGGGCGGGACCAATAACAGACCGTCAGCTCCGCTCTGCAGCCTGTGACCGCGAGGCAGCCCACGGGGGCGGGGTTATTTAAATGAGTAGGCTGCCTCTCCACAGTCTTTCTCGCTCCTCTGGTCTCTACTGCGCAGACTCGGGTATCAGGATCGCCAACATGGCGGAAGATTTTGGCTTCATTTTCAATGAATGAATGGGAACAGCGACACAACGTCCATCTTTTTTTACAGTCTCTGGTAGAAACAGTGTTTTTTTTTTTTTTTTGCTTTTTTTGCATTTTAGTAATAAAGAATATTTTTAACATATATTCCAACATTAATATCATACAGCAAGATAATGATCCAAAACCCACTGCAGCCTGGAAAAGTATCACAGAAGAAGAATGCAGAAGGTTATTAACTTTAATTTAGTTTATCTGTTCCAGTACTTTTGGAGGGGACTGTATCTAATAGTAACCACATGCCTAAATGTCTAAATGCTCAGGAAAAAAAAAATACTACAAAAGCATGAAATGGTTTTACTCTAAATACAATAATAGTTTTTTTCAAACTTTGTATTGGTAAATTAAAATGTCTGCTTAATTGTGTTCAGGGTGGTACAGTGATTGGCAGCGCTCGCTGTAAAGAATTCCGCACGCACGAGGGCCGTCTAAGAGCTGCTCTGAACCTGGTGCGGCTCGGAATCACAAACCTGTGCGTGATTGGAGGAGACGGCAGTCTGACCGGGGCTAATCTCTTCAGAACGGAATGGAGTGGCCTGTTGGAGGAGCTGGTGCAGACAGGTAACAGTGATAAAGCGTTATTTGAGTTGAGTTAGTAAAGTGTGTAATGGATCATTAGTGGTCAGTACACCACAGCTGAGGATCATTGGTGACCAGACTTAGTCCTCAGTCAATAATTGTGAGCATAAATAGCCCTGTTTTGCCACTTCATTAGCAGGAGAACAGACCAGCGCAGGCCAGCGTAAGTAATAGCTGTGCTAGAAAAGACAAAACACAGGACAGCCAGTCACACCAGAGGGCATTTATTCGGAGGAGTACCAGGCATTTTACGCCTTTACTAGAGCACCATTATCTCAGACTAATACAGATGGTTCATATTCAGTCACACCTCCCTCCTCACATTTCATCTGCTCCAACATTGCTTAACCCTAGAATGCTAACGCCAGGTGATTTTCACCCACACAATTTTTTCATGTGATTTTTATTGTGTTGCTGCTGTCTGAGTTGCATGTGACTTTGGGGAGCTTCAGGGTGTTGATCATTGATGTCATTAATGTTATGGTTGATTTCCTCCTCCCATCTATGTTTTTTTAAAGAGTCATGCGTTCGGGTGATTTTCATCCGACATTAGTAATAGAGAGTAAGATATTTTATGGGTGTAACTTACCTGATGTTAGTGTTTGTGTGTTTAAATCAGGCGCTCACATGTGTCTGTGTCTGTTAGCATCCCTATTAACCTGATTAATATGCATGCATGGCTGGACTGGCTGTAGACACACAGTGTAAAAAACACACAAATACATTACAGTACATTACATTACTTTACGTTTAATTTCATTGCGTTAAACTTAGCGGACTCTTTTATTCAAAATGATTTACAAATAATGATGTACATTAGCAATAGAGGACATAGAAGTTCAAGACAAAAAACATTTTTGACAGGACCTAAAGAAGGCAGAAGGGAAGAAGTAATAGAATAATAGAAGTAATAGAAGTGGAAAGGGGTGGAAGAAGGAAATGAGGTTAGAAGTAGTTCGTTAGTTAGTCAGAGGTGTTAGGAGAGTAAGTGCTCTTTGAAGAGCTCTGTCTTCAGGAGTTTCTTAAAGATAGCGAGAGATTCTCCCGATGCTCCTGATCTGGTAGTGGAAGGTAGTTTGTTCCACTGTATGAGAACAGTCTGGATTGTTTTGTGGGAATGTTTGGTAAAGCGAGGCGACGTTCACTGGAGGAGTGCAGCGGCCGGGAGCTAACATAGAGAATTTAAGAATGAGTGCAAGTAGGAGTGAGCTGCTCTGTCATCACCTTGTAGGATATCATAGGGCTTTGAATTTGGTAGGAAAAGCCATGTAAGCGGACAACCTGACCGCTAAGAGGGGGTGTGTCTTCGTTCTCTGTTTGGAAAGAAGTTTTAAACAGTCAGTAATTTAGAGAAGTGCTGCATAGTAGTGCTGCACTTTAGAAGTGCATAGAAGTGCTGCACTTTAGTTACGTTCACAGTACCAGGCTAAAGTGACTTGAATCAGAATTTTTCTCATTGTGGCTCATTTTTTCATGGCTGTGTGAACGTGCCAAATTCGATTTTTTTTTTTCAAATCAGATTTGAGTCACTTTCATATGTGGTTCTCACATTTGTGAATGTGAACCGTCACGATCTGAGCAAAAAATCGGATTTGAGCAATGTGGCTTGTAATAGGAACGTAGTCTAAATTACAGATTTAATTCTCAGTCTCAGTGAGGGCATAAACAGCTCTGTATTGACACTTGACTGGGAGGAAAACAAACACATGGAGGCAAGTGTGAGTATTGTTTGTGAATGGTTTGTTATTTGAACAGAGAAAGATATGAAAAGAACTAGATGAATCATTAGACTTACAGTTGTGGTCAAAAGTTTACATACACTTGTAAAAAAACATAATGTTATGGCTGTCTTGAGTTTTCAATAAGTTCTACAACTCTTATTTTTCTGTGATAGAGTGATCGGAACACATACATGTTTGTCACAAAAAACAGTCATAAAATTTGGTTCTTTCATAAATTTATTATGGGTCTGCTGAAAATGTCTGCTGGGTCAAAAATATACATACAGCAACATTAGTATTTGGTTACATGTCCCTTGGCCATTTTCACGGCAACTAGGCGCTTTTGGTAGCCATCCACAAGCTCCTGGCAAGCTTCAGGTCGAATGTTTGACCACTCTTCTTGACAGAATTGGTGCAGTTCAGCTAAATGTGATGGTTTTCTTGCATGAACCCGTTTCTTTAGCACTGTCCACATGTTCTCAATGGGGTTTAAGTCAGGACTTTGGGAAGGCCATTCTAAAACCTTAATTCTAGCCTGGTTTAGCCATTCCTTTACCACTTTTGATGTGTGTTTTGGGTCATTGTCTTGTTGGAACACCCAACTGCGCCCAAGACCCAACCTTCGGGCTGATGGTTTTAAGTTTTCCTGCAGAATTTGGAGGTAATCCTCCTTCTTCATTATCCCATTTACTTTCTGCAAAGAACCAGTTCCACTGGCAGCAAAACATCCCCAGAGCATAATACTACCACCACCATGCTTGACAGTAGGCATGGTGTTCCTGGGATTAAAGGCCTCACCTTTTCTCCTCCAAACATATTGCTGGGTGTTGTGGCCAAACAGCTCAATTTTTGTTTCGTCTGACCAGAGAACTTTCCTCCAGAAGGTTTTATCTTTGTCCATGTGATCAGCAGCAAACTTCAGCCGAGTCTTAAGGTGCCTTTTCTGGAGCAAGGGCTTCTTTCTTGCACGGCAGCCTCTCAGTCCATGGCGATGTAAAACACGCTTGACTGTGGAGACTGACACCTGTGTTCCATCAGCTTCCAAATCCTTGCAGACCTGCTTCTTGGTGATTCTTGGTTGACTCTTGACCATCCTGACCAATCTCCTCTCGGCAGCATGTGATAGCTTGCGTTTTCTTCCTGATCGTGGCAGTGACACAACTGTTCCATGCACTTTATACTTGCGTATAATTGTCTGCACAGTTGCTCTTGGGACCTGTAGCTGCTTTGAAATGGCTCCAAGTGACTTCCCTGACTTGTTCAAGTCAATAATTTGCTTTTTCAGATCCACACTGAGTTCCTTTGACTTTCCCATTGTAGCTTTTGTAGCTGAGTCTAATCACTGGGTCAAATGAGCCCTATTTAAATGGGCTCATGAGAAGTCAACAGCTGTAGTCAATCAGAATCACTTACAAGAAGTGAAGAGGCCATGACATGAAGCTAATTTGATTGACACAACTCGCTACATCACCAAAATTGACAAATTTTGTTGCTGTATGTATATTTTTGACCCAGCAGATTTGGTGACATTTTCAGCAGACCCATAATAAATTTATGAAAGAACCAAATTTTATGACTGTTTTTTGTGACAAACATGTATGTGTTCCGATCACTCTATCACAGAAAAATAAGAATTGTAGAACTTATTGAAAACTCAAGACAGCCATAACATTATGTTTTTTACAAGTGTATGTAAACTTTTGACCACAACTGTATTTATAGAACATCTATAAATAACTATCTCTATTTAATTTAATTCAGATAATATTTGTGAGGCAGTTATTAGGCGATAAAAGCCGCAGAGATTTTCTTTAGCCATTTTCTAGCGTGTGAGTACGTGAGGACAGTTAAGTAGCAGTGCTGTGTACTGCCATGCCGCATTTCGTCACTGCAGCGGGTTGCTCAGCAACACTACACTCAGTTCAGCATCACTACAGCCATTGCACAGCAATACACAGCAGAACTGACCTTCACATTTTACCCATCCGTACAAGTACACATACACTACTGACCTATTGAATATTAATTTTTTTTTTGCTAAAAACTAGGCTCTAAATTATTTAAAGGTCTAATTCCATAATTTTTTATTCATTTTAAAATGTCTAGTTGTGGTCTCTTGAATGATTGAATGCCATGTGAGCTGGTTTTTGTGAAAAAAACTGCTCCGGTGATCCAGTATAACACTGCTTTAGTCTGGTGGAGGAGTGGGGCGTGAGAAACGATAGGTTTTCGGCTCTTGCTCATTTATTATATTCATCCATGCAAACATATCACAGACAACATTTAGAAAAATTTAAAAATAAAGACATTTTACAGTAATTTACAGTCTTTGCAATGTCATATGTTACTTTACAACATGTGTAATGCCCCGCTAGGTGCAGTTCAGCCACTGATCTAGTCTTAGAGTCTCTGTAAAACGCCAAATCCACCGGAGATCCTATGTAAACCTATAGTTACACACAGAGGTGGGTAGTTCAGGTCCAGAAAGTAAAAATCTTTTAACTAGTGTAAACAGAACTGTCCTAAACATACACCTACCTATAAAATTTCATAATGACATTTTTTATAGTCAACATTGCCGATTATTTCCACTAACTGTAGAAGACCCACAACCCAGCCATGAATTATGGACCTTATAATTGACCTAGAATGTTTTGCTGCATGTTTTGTGTGCTGGTTGGTACAATTGAACTGTTTCAGGAAATGTTAAATCTGTTATGCCCTGTTGTGTGTCTCTGTTTTAGGTCAGATAGATGAGCAGGCAGCTGTCACACACTCTGCGCTGCACATTGTGGGCATGGTGGGATCCATAGACAACGACTTCTGTGGCACCGACATGACCATCGGTACAGACTCCGCTCTGCACAGGATCATAGAGGTGGTGGACGCAATAATGACCACAGCACAGAGGTACACAACATACTGTATGTTACACATAAAAACACACCCATATACACCCATGCATAGACATGTACAATGCCATGATAAAGTACCAGTATGTGTCCCCTTTTTAGATTCTTTTTTTGGTTTTGCATTTTATCATACTTACATTTTTTAGATTATCAAACACAGCAGTTATTAGATGATGATTTAGATATTCATTTTTTAAACTATAAAAAAACTATCCAAAAAGCAACACATTATGTCTCGATCTGAAGAAATTCAAAAACAGATGATAAAACAAAGTCATTTCTAAAGATGTGGGACTTCAGAGAACCACAGTGAGAGCTTTTATTCACTAATGGAAAAAAACATGGAACACTGGTGAACCTTCCCAGGAGTGACCAGCCTACAGAAATTACTCTAAAAGTGCATGAACAACTCATCCAGAAGGTTACATTGGCAGGTCTTATTTCGGTTAAGGTCAGTATTAATAATCCAAAAAGTGTTCCAATGCAAAAAACAATGCTGGCCCAAAAAAATCACAATGGCCCATCTCTCATTTGCCAAAAAAGATCTTTGTGATCCTCAGGAAAATATTCCATGTACTGACAAGCAATTAACACATAAAGTCAAACATGGTGCCGGTAGTCTGATGGTTTTGGAGCAGGACAATAATCCAAAGCAAATCAGCAAGTCCACCTCTGGTTAAGTCGACATCAGATTGAGATGCTGTGGATGTTCTTAAACAGGAGGTTCACGCTGGAAAATCCTCCAATGTGTCTGAATTAAAACAATTCTGTAAAGAAGAATGGAACTAAATTCCTCCACAGAGATGTGAAAGACTCGTTGCCAGTTATCAGTAAAGCTTTATTGCAGTTGTTGCCGCCAAGAGTATCACAACCAAGTTATTAGTTTTAGGGGGGAAATAGTTTTTCACATTTTGTCTGCTATAAAAATATGTATGGTAACGTATGATTAAAAAAAGCAAATACTAAAGATATCTGCAGGGGGTAAATATTTTTTCACAGCACTGTAATTACATGACCACAACTCCAGGCAAATACACTCACGTCTATTAATATTCACAGTCGTGCACTCTCACACACACCTTAAGGCATTTTGCACCACTTGGTCTCTCACACTCACACACACACAAACTCACATTGACCTACACATGCAGTCAAGGACACATGCTGTCACACATCACATATTTAAACACACTGGATTACACAGCAAACTCTTTAAGAAGTCAATCATATAAAATGAGCAGTGGTTTATGATGTGTTCTGCTGAGTTGTGGTGTACTTCTGTCATCAGAATTAGCAGATAAAAAATTGAGTGATTCTGCATGTTGTTTTTCTGTTATAGCCATCAGAGAACGTTCGTCCTGGAGGTGATGGGGAGACATTGCGGGTGAGGCAACGTGTGTGGCAAAAAAAAGCATTGCATGGTTATCACAATTAACTGTTTAAAGTGGATTATTTAATAATTAGTGAAAATGTTTTTAATATCTGCTTAGCATTAATGATTTAAAATGTATTGTAAATGTGCAATTGAAGTATTCTGCCATTCAGTTAGTATTATCATGAATAGGCCTAAATAGGTCTTCAATTTATTTATCAATGTACTTATCAACTCATCACAATTCATTATACAGAGCTTCAGAACAATGAATTTCTCTGATTTTAATATTTATAGGTATATGTTTGAGTAAAATGAACATTGTTGCTTTAGTCAATGAACTACTGAATTCCTAATAAAATACTGTGATTTAGAGCATTTAAATACAGAAAATGAGAAATTATCAAAATAGCATCAAACGAAAACAAGTTTATATTCATTTAGAAACAATACTAATGTTTTAAGAGTTCATAAAACAATATTTGCTGAAATAACTTGATTTTTAATCGCAGATTTTTATGCATCTCCACCAGTCTTACACACTACTTTTGAGTGACTTTATGCCTTTACTGATGCAAAATGCAAGCAGTTCAGTTTGGTTTGATGGCTTGTGATCACCCATCTTACTCTTGATTACATTCCAGAGATTTTCAATGGGGTTCAGGTCTGGAGATCAGATCTGATGGTCCTTCATCCACACCTTGATTGATATACAGTACATATAATCAAGAGGAAAATGGATGGTCTCAAGCCATCAAACAAAGCTACACTGCTTAAATTTTCACTCCAGTAGTGGTATAAGGTCACCCAAAAGCAGTGTGTAAGACTGGTGGAGAGCATGCCAACATGCATAAAAACTTTGAAATTAAAATTAGGGTTATTCCACCAAATACTGATCTCTGAACTCGTACATTTCCAGCTCACACTGTTGTATGTGTGTGTGTGTGTGGGTTTGGGTGGGGTTGTGCATGTATGCAGGTATCTAGCACTGGTCAGTGCTTTAGCATGTGGTGCTGACTGGGTGCTGATTCCTGAACTTCCTCCAGAGGATGGCTGGGAAGAGCAGATGTGTCAGAAACTGTCAGAGGTAATACACACAACACAAATACACTCGAGTACACACATATCTACTATTTGCACATGTGTACTCACATATACTGCCTTTACATTTACATCTGGAGCTTAGCAGATTAATGTAATAATGCTGCGTTCCATTTACCTCGGATGTTGAATGTCAGAGCAGGGAATGACATCACACTCGAGTCGACTTTGTTTTAGTTTTACATTCAGATATCAGCCATCATTGTTAGCATTGTCCGAGGTTAGCATTGCTATTGCTGTCAGTTGGTAGTGATGCATTGTATTGTAGTGATAGTATATAGATATTGATAATAAACTGTATAATACTACAGCTGTAAATCTGAACTGTATGAATGCTCCAGTTAATTTTTCGTCCAAGCTCTGATATACAGCTCTGGAAAAAAAATTAGGAGACCACTTCAGTTTCTGAATCAGTTTCTCTGATTTTGCTATTTATAGGTTAATGTTTGAATAAAATAAATATTGTTGTTTTATTTCATAAACTACGGACAACATTTCTCCCAAATTTTAAACAAAAATATTGTCATTTAGAGACTTTATTTACAGAAAATGAAAAATGGTTGAAATAACAAAAAAAAAAAGTGCAGGGCTTTCAGACCTCAAATAATGCAAATAAAACCATATCATATTCATAAAGTTTTAAGAGTTCAGAAATCAATATTTGGTGGAATAACCCTGATTTTTAATCACAGTTTTCATGCATCTTGGCATCATGTTCTCCTCCACCAGTCTTACACACTGCTTTTGGATAACTTTATGCCTTTACTCCTGGTGCAAAAATTCAAGCAGTTCAGCTTAGTGGTTTGATGGTCATCCAACTTCCTCTTGATTATATTCCAGATGTTTTTAATTTGGTAAAATCAAACAAACTCATCATTTGAAGTGTCTCATGTCTCATTTTTTCCAAAGCTGTATGTATAATAATGTTTCTGCACTCATGTTTCTCCAATTACTTGTTCAGGTTTTCGCTTTAACTTGTCACCTGTCTTGTTGTTGGAAATTGGAGTCAGTTTCTCCTTTGCATTTGTATAAAATTCTTTACTAAACATCTGTAACTATACACTACGCTGGATAAAGTAAGTATTTAATACACTGCCAGTTTTGCCTAGCCAGTCTCCAGACCTAAACCCTATAGAAAATCTTTGGAGGGAGCTTAAACTAGGGGTGGGCGATATGGCTCTAAAATAACATCACGATAATTCAGGGTATTTTTGCGATAACAATATACTTGGCGATATAGGAAAACAGAAAAATAATTAATTAATTTCAGGAATATAGTATAATAGTATAACAGTATAATCATAATGTGGCAAAATAAATAATATAGCATAAAATAATATAATGCAGCAAAAAATAATGCAGAATATTCAGTGCATGCATATAAACTGCAAACTAAAACAATTATACAATAAATACACCTAAAGCTTCCCAGTAAATAATAGACTACTTTTAAGACCGAACAGCCCTATTATCACGATATGGATTTTTGATATCACTATATTTCTGTGTCACGATATATTGTGTACGATATAATATTGCCCACCCCTAGCTCAAACTCTGTGTTTCTCAGCGACAGCCTAGAAACCTGGCTGATCTGGAGAAGATCTGTGTAGAGGAATGGGCCAGAATCCCTGCTGCAGTGTGCAGTGCAAACCTGGTGAAAAACTACAGGAAATGTTTGACCTCTGTATTTGCAACTAAAGGCTACTGTACCAAATATTAACATTGATTTTCACAGGTGTTCAAATACTTATTTGCAATACATTGTGATTTCCAGATTTATTTTTTATTTATTTCTGAGGGTGTTCAAATACTTATTTTCCTCACTGTATTTAGAATCTGATCTGATGATCTGATATGATAAGGTATGAAGAAATGAGAACTATATATGTGCTTACACAAACATACACTTGTGCATCTGCTCCTCCTTTGCTGCTGTTTACACTGTGCCGTTGTGCAGAGTCGGTTGCGTGGTTCTCGTCTGAACATAATCATAGTGGCAGAAGGAGCCATAGACAGACACGGCAAGCCCATCACTTCCGATGCAGTCAAAGACGTGAGTACTATAACTTCCTGTACTCTGCTAGTGTGACGAATGTGTGTGTGTACTTCCTGTAGAACCGAGCTGATAAGAAAAGGCTTAATATCATCATAATAGCAGAGGGAGCCATAGACGTTCACAACAAGCCCATAACTACGGACTATGTGAAGGACGTGAGTACCGAAAGGCCGGGGCAGATCACCATCATCCCGCCATCATCACTACTGTCCCATGCAGTCTGCATGCTCTTCCATCTTCTTCTGTTCCATCTGCTTTCCACTCTATCTCCATCTCAATCATCTAATCTCTAACTCCTGGGATTCGGTTGCCTGTAGCAGTGCCAGTAGAAATGCATCACTGCATGATGATGCATCTGTCTGAAGGTTGTGATTCAAATGCATCAATTTTGAAATGTTAAAATCACTGTCTAAAAATAATACAGTGGCTTGCAAAAGTATTCATACCCCTTGAACTTTCCCATATTTTGTCACATTACAACCACAAATATAAATATCAAGATTTTCTTCGGAATTTAATGTGAAAGACCAACACAATGTGATATACAATTGTGAAGTGGAAAGAAAATGATGCATAAATCAAAACATTTCTTACAAATAAAAAGCTGAAAAGTGTGGTGTGCAAAAGTATTCGGCTTCAGAATCATACAGAAGTTGCCTGATGACTGCTAATGACAAAAAAACAACTGTGTATCATCTAATCTCAGTACAAATACAGCTGCTGATGGCCTCAGGGGTTGGTTAAGAGAACAGGATTCCTACAGGTCCTTAAAAAGTCTTAAATTGTTTTAAATTTACTGTAAATTTGCTGTAGGTATAAAATTTTCAGATGATGCGTTTAATGCCGCGGGAAGCACATGCTAACATTAGCAGCGAGTTATCTAGCTACATTACTGGGGAGAAAAGTAAGGTTAGCGGAGAGCTATCTAATATAAAAACAATAGCCTTGAGTTATGTAGCTACATTCCTGAGTAGAGAACTAAGATTAGCGGTGAGCTAGCTAACATACTAATGTTAGTAGCAAGTTATCTAGCTACATCACTGAGTAGAGAACTAAGATAAGTGGAGAGCTTATCTTAGTTAGCTGCATTACCGGGGAGAGAGCTAAGGTTAGCGACAAGCTAGATAACATTAGCGGCAAGCTAGATAACATAGTAAAGTTAGCGGCGAGTTAGCCATGTTAAGTTTTGCTTTTCAACACAAAACAAATTATTTTCTACCAAAGAAAATATGGCTATTTATTATAATTATATTAATAGCGGTCTAAAAAGGTCTTAAAAAGCATTAAATTTGACTTTTGAAAATAATGCAAGAACCCTGGAGAATATTGGGGAGGAAACAGCATCATAGATAGTGTCCAAAGAACACACTGTGATCCATAACACAGTTGGGGATCTATCCACAGGACAACTATTAGTCGTGCACTGCACAAATGTGGTCTATATGGAAGAGTGGCAAGAAGAAAGCCATTGTTATGCCATTAATAAATCAGTATTTGATTGAATATCCCATGGTTTTTAATAACAGTTTCTTGCATCTTGGCATCATGTTCTCCTCCACCAGTCTTACACACTGCTTTTGGATAACTTAATGTCTTTACTCCTGGTGCAAAAATTCAAGCAGTTCAGCTTGGTTTGGTGGCTTGTGATCATCCATCTTCCTCTTGATTATATTCCAGAGCTTTTCAAATTGGTGAAATCAAGAAAACTCTAATGATGAAATCGATTAGACCCAAACTCAATGCATGTCTCATCAATTTTGCTTTATACAGATGTGTGAAGGGTACATTAGTGGTTGTAGCAACAGTGTGAGGAACTTCTGTTCTACCTCTCATTCTCATTCCGTCTAAGTGTATAAGTGGTGTGGAGCATTGTGTATATGTGAATGAAGCTTTTAATTTTTTCGTGTTCACTGATCTGATGCTGTTGAATGTGTTGTGTTGTAGCTGGTGGTGCGCTCTCTGGGCTTTGATACACGCGTGACCATCCTGGGTCACGTGCAGAGAGGGGGGACGCCTTCTGCCTTCGACAGAATCCTGGTATGATCTGCACTTATCAAAGAACACATATCCTCAAATATGCTATAAAGTCAGCTCATTATGGATGTCTCACCGTGAGACCTTTATGTCTTGGATTTTTTTTTGTGTTCCTGCCTGCTGCTCTTCTGTCTGTTTTTTGCTGTTTTATTTGCCATTAGCTTCTAGCACATGGCTTTGTTTTCCTACCCAATGTGTTTGCCATTTCTCTGCCTTAGCCATTAGTGTTGTTATGTTGTGTCTTGTTTGTAACCCTGCCTCCTCGTTACTGAGCCCAGGTGTTCCTCACCCTCCTTGTGTATAAAAGCCCCTTTGTTTCAGTGTTTCTTGTGGAGTCTTTTGTGTGCCTTACATGTTTCTTGTTTTCTGAGTTTTGTTATATTAATCTTGTTCTGTTATCTTTAGTCTTCTCAGTTTAGTTTGCTTACTGTTTTTATTTGTTTTGTGTTTTCTCATGTTTGCTTGTTTTGTTTTATTTGCTGTGGTTTTCAGTCTTAATAGATCAAAAGTTAAAACCTGCATTTACATCAGTCCTGTCGTCCTTTCCTTTGTGACAATGGATGCCTCTCTTTCTCATTTTCTTTCTCTCTTTTTTGTCCCTCATACATATGCATTTGAGAGAATTGGCAGGACTTTTAGAAGTGTCTCTAATCACACAATCACACATTTCCATCATTACATAAATTATTGGGAACTAGAAATGACTGATTTTGAATTTGCCTCAGGTGTAAATTTGTGTGGGAAGGCAATCCTACACTGCGACAGAAGACTAGAAATTAACAAACATACTGTCTATTAGACCAAATATAATATTTCTGTCTGTTTGATTTGGTTCACCTTATCTACTTTTAGGTCTTCAATTAAATTTTAGGTAAATTTATGCAGAAATATCACTGTATATATTTTGTGTATCCTCGCAGAATGTTTTGATGAGAATTTTTAAAGTCTAATCATGTGAGAAATTGTGTTTAGTCCTCAGTCAGGAATTGAAATTCATACTTTAAGGCACTACTGAAGACATGCTTTGCACATGCATTTCTGAGAGATACCGTATTTTTCAGACTATAATGCGCACTTAAAATCCTTAAATTTTCCTCAAAAATATTGTGCCTAATAATCTGGTGTGCCTTATGTATGAATTCTACCAGTCAGGTATTAAGGAGCAGTAAAGTCACAGTACAGCGTTATACATATATGTTTACTTAAGTGCTTTCCCCAGCTTCCCCATTAGAAGGAAAACATGGCGACACCCCTATTCCTTACTAGTGTTGCATAATGTGCCTTATTAATCCAATTCATTTTATGTATGAAAATAGACCCGGAAATAGATGTTAAATGATAGTGCGCCTTATAAATCCGTTGTGCCAAATATGATAGATTTGGCATCAAAAATAAAAAAAGAAAGTTTGTGGACATTTGTTAGAGCCATTTTTTTTGGATTTGATTGAAAATGTATATAAATGAGTTCCTAGTATTCTATTTCTATATATCTATTTCTAGAATATGGATATTTGTAGCTTTTGCATTTGTATAATGCAATCTGGTTGGCTGCTGTTTTGGTAAAACAAAGAACAAAAGCATGATGATGCTTAAAAGATGGCAGAAGCCTCAAGTCTAGAAACATCACAGTCTTTCAACCATCACGTTGCTTTTATTAATTTAGAAGTCAGGATTTTATCTTTTGGTTGCCTTGTATGTTATTACGTTTATAGTAAAGATACAAACATCTTATAAACGTATGGAATCAAGAGCTTTTATTATCTGATATATGTTAGGATGAATAGAACTTTGAGTTGTTAGAGTAAAATTACAGGAATTTACACAAATATGACTCAAATTATGCACTTCTAAAGAGCTTACACACAAGTTACACAGTGCCGCTAGCAGCATGCTAAGCCCAGAGGCGATATTTTTCCTTTTTCCATCAGTGGAGCATAACAATGATTTTAAAGTTAAGATATTTGAGGGTAAAAATGCCACATAGTGTTGTTTTAAGCCATACAGATTTTAAACCTGTTGTTTCATGAGCATGTACAGTTATTCTCAGTTATTTTTGAGCTAAAATTTCCTCTAGTCAATCTTTCTCCCTCTCTTTTTTGTCTTATTTGTTTTCTCTAGGCCAGTAGAATGGGGGTGGAGGCAGTGTTAGCTCTGCTGGAAGCATCTCCAGATACTCCAGCCTGTGTGGTGTCTCTGCGTGGAAATCAGGCCATTAGGCTGCCACTCATGGAGTGTGTGCAAATGGTAAGTGCTATTTTTTTTGTATGATACAAGTGTACAAATACATGTTTTATTTATAATCTGTGGAGGCTGAGTTCATGCAACAGTTCACGTCCTTTCCAAGAAAAGAGAGCCCCAAACATATTCAGCGTAGACTAGCTTCTTATTAAGTTACGTACTGCTTGCAGGGCATTGCTTATGACATTTAAAGCCCTTAATGGTCTTGCCTTGTCAATGTCATTAAGCATTATAACCCTTCCGGGCTCCTTTGCTCAACTAAGGCAGGTTTACAGCAAACTCCTCTCTTGCAGCTCGGCAAAAAGAAGACGTTTTTAATGTATTTCTACATGCAGTTCTAGATGCAGTTGTTTCATATAAAGACTAAAAACACATTTGTCAGGCTAAACTAACAATCTATTCAACACACTCTAACCATCAACTTGCTCTCTCACTCTTCTCAACAAAGGTTGCTATAGGAACCTGGGTGTTCTGGTTGATGACCAGCTCTCCTTCTCACACCATGTTGCCTCAATTGCCTCGGTCCTGCCACTTTGTACCATAGAATATCAAAAAATTTGACTGTTTCTAACCCAACAGACCACACAACTCTTTGTACTAGCAGTGGTCATCTCATGCCTCAACTATTGCAATGCCATACTAATGGTCCTCCCATCCTGTGATATAAAACCACTTCAGATGGTCCAGAATGCAGCAGCGTGCCTGGTCTTCTACCAGCCAATACGGGCACATTGAGCTCCACTGCTCATTGAGCTCCATTGGCCACCGATTGTCGCTTGTATCAAATTTAAAGATCTAATGATTGCCTACAAGGTGATGATGGGACAGGTTTCTTCCTACACGCACTCCCTTAAGTTAGTATTAAGATCTATGTTATTTCCCAGCTACGGTGCTCCTCCAGTAAAGGTTGCCTTTACCAAACATTCACACAAATCAATGCAGACTGTTCTCATACAGAGTTCCTCAAACTACCTGGTTTACCATTTCAGACCCTGTCCAAATGTTTTGCCTTGGATTTTATGTCCTCTATTGCTTTTTGCATGTTCATCATCGTTGTACTTTGCTTTGGATAAAAGCATCCTCTAAGGTTTAGTGCAGGGGTCGGCAATTAGTTTTGGCCGCAGGCCATTACGTGGTGGGCCACAAAAATAATCTGTTTTTGAAAAATGAAGCAGGTAGAAATAGGAAGAAAGGAAAAAAATAAATAAATCAACACACTGCTCCTCACGCAGGGATCGAACCGAGTCCTTAGGTTCGCGGTCCATTATACTACCGCTGCCCCGGCTGGTGAAAACAGGTGGGAAAAAACACCTTATTGCCGGCCTATGGCGTAGTGCATAGCAACCTGTTCAGCATCTGTTTTGTAGTCCTTCTGGGCTCCAAGAGCTCAATCTCACTGTCTATCAAACTCATCGCCAGTATTTTTTTGTGTTTTACTGCGTCTCTCATCTCTAAGCTTTTCAGTAGAATGCTGAGGTTGCAGCACTCTGTGTTTTCCTGGCAGCCCAGCTTATGGATATAGGACTGGGAATGGGGAATAGGCAGTGGGCAGGATCAAAAGCACACATTAACAATTTAACAGACAATTTAAAGAAGTATCTGATCATACATCCTGATCATTTTATGCTTATTTTATGTATCTTTATTTCCAATGTGTAACACATATAAACAAATGTTAAAAAGTTGTGTGTGTGTGTGTGTGTGTGTGGTATGCAGACTCAGCAAGTTCAAAAGGCTATGGATGAGAAGAACTTTGAGGAAGCAGTGAAATTACGTGGAAGGTAAAGGAGCAGAGCACAATCATCTCCTCAGAACCAAGTAATTTCTTCTGTAGGATCACTTTCTTTTTTCACAATTTTGTCACACTATAGCACTAGCATTTCAGACCTAAATAAATGCTTTGTATTCAGCCACACTTTTGTCTCCTATTCGTCTGTTTCAACCTTGCTGATACTGGCTGCTGTGTTTATTAGCATTGCGGCTCCAACTCTGCTGAAACTGGCTTTTAGCATCGTGGCTAAACCAATTCTATCCTGCAAAGCCTGGCTACTCTTTCAAATTTCAAGCAGTATATTGTATCAGCACATTGTTAGACAACTTACTGTTGACAATTCACTGCCAACATAGCAGTGAACATCTAACTGTTGACGTCTTTCTAGGTTGTTTACAGTTTACATTGGCACATCTGTGATTTCCGTTGCTAAGATAGCAATACACCAGGGATTTTCCACCTTAAACACTTCGAGACCTGCAAGCTCTGGTGCACTTCCTTACTTAAGGGGGAGCCGAGGAGCAAGAAATACCAAGGACTAGGGCTGGGTATTGTTTTAAAATTGTTTACACAAAGCGCTGCACTGTTAAAATATAAATGTGCCGAAGTCGAAGTCGCACCTGGCTCTTGAAGAGAATGATGAGTGGCACACTAATTGGTTTACTTCACATTACACCAAAAACGCACCCATAATTAATTAAGAAAATTAGTGCACGTTTTGAGGCGCACAAGGCATATTTTTTGCACCCTCACGATTAAAAAGACACACCGTAAATCCAGCTGTTCCATTCGAAATTGACTGGTATGCTGTAGATTGCTAAAATAGGGCCCTAATTTTCATATAACATTACTTTAAGTTGATTATTCTTTTAATTTAGTTTAAACTAAATTTAATCTAATTTTTTATGAATCCTTTCAGGAGTTTTGAAAACAATCTGAACACCTACAAGCTGCTCTCCTATCGCAAACCAGACTCAGAAGTCTCCAAGGTGAGTTTTGTGTATGATTTACCCCTTTATACAGTAAATGACTGTTATGTGAAGTGTATTGACCTGAATGTATTATCTGTAGTATAAAATCCATTTTTTTTAAGCTAATAAATATTTTTTGTAAGTGATCATCCTATTAAACTGTGTGTTGTATTGTATTGTATTTTCCAGAAGATAACTAGAACAGGTATAAATAGATGAGCATGTCAGATGAAGAGCTGATACTGCATCTTTTTGTGACACTACCTATTAAAATCCATTTGCTTATTAATTATTCTGTATAAATTGTGCAAATGAGGATGGAGAGGGAAGGAAGGGCGGTCCATGCTGTGTAGGTACACTAAGCTTAAATATACGCAGTGTAGCTTAGCATAAAGAGGCTAATTAGGGGTAGCTCTTTTGCTTTTCAGTCTGTTAGAACAGTAGAATTGAATCCAGTAGAATAGAATAATAGTTTGTACAATGTAGATTTACAGTATTTCTGAGTGGAGAGTCTGTATTTAATCACTGGGTGAGTAGTGTAATTATTTTAGCAGCTATTGTGAACAAAACAGATTAAACAGTATTTCCTGCTAGATCCTGCAGTAGGTGGCGCTAGTACTTACAAAAGTACAGATGTACCCTGTTTAAGCTCACTGACTAGGTAACTATAGGTAACTAGCCTACTTTAAGCAAGAATATTTAGCACATCTCGCTTACATGAGCTTTTTAATGGAGTGAAACACTTACTTAGAAAAGATGAAATAAGGAGGTTTTATAGAAAAATGGTTCCAATTCCTAAACATTTCATAGATATTTTTTTGTTTAAATGCTTAAATGCTTAAAGCTTAAAGTCTTAAAGCTGAAACACTTCAATTACATCTCATTTGTTTCATTTTGTATCCAGTGTGGTGGCATGTGAAACTGTAGATACTGAAATATAATTTATAATAGTGATAGCATACTATAAAAAAACGAACTAAAAATCTTAGTATTTTAGGGGTAAGTAGACTGGGCTAGTATTCGGATAAATTAGCTGAATTAAATTGACCAGACATCTACACTGTAAATAAAAACCCCTTTACAACAGTCAGAACATGAATACATTTTAAATTGGGTAAGCATGTTTTCGTGTGTTTTACGATGTACTTAATCTGCTACTTTTATCAGAATTAATTGGACTGAAATAACAATGGTATTGCAGTGTGCTCTCTGAGCATGTGTACTTACTGTATTTATTATAATTTTACCTTTGATACCTCTGACAGTGGCACAAAAAGATAATGCACTTGGCTAAGCTATTATGCACTTGTCTTAAGCTATTGTTATGTTAATTCTGTCTTTTTATGACATCTGACTGTGCTTACTACAGTATTTCACATGCATTCAGCATGTATGGGAACTGAGTGGAGCATGCCTGTAGCCTTTTCTGTGTACCGTATTGTTCGCACTAAAAGGTACAGTCGTCAATGTGCCTTGTAATCCTGTGTGCCTTATTTATGAATTTTGTCAGTCAGGTTGTAAGGAGCAGTAAAGCCACTCTGCTAAAGTACAGCTTTATACAGGAGTTTCAGTTTAGTTCTTCAGCAGTATTAACATTAGCCGCTAACCATGCTAAGCGCTAGCTTTTTCAGAGGTGAAGATATCTGGCCTGTAGCCTGCTGCTAACCCCGGCTAGCGCTGCTGAAGAAGCATTAGCATTAAACTCAGGGTTTGTCAGTGTGGCCCGCTGTAGGGCAGTATTAACTGCAAACTATGGCTAGCGCTAGCGGTTAGCTGCTAATGCCTTTGTGGAAATCTGGAAATCTAAGCTTACTGTAAATAAACAGATGCGCTTTACTCAGCCAAATAAACAGTTTTCAGGAGAGAAATCTGTGTAGCTTAACATCCAGCGCTTGTTCGACTTTAATTAACTTTTTTTTTTTTTAAGAATTACAGGTTTGTTTACTTAATACAGCTTTAAAGGTCTCGCCATCCAGCAGTGAGACCTTTTGAATTAAAAGGAAAACATGGCAACACCCCTGTTTCTCACTATTGTCGCATTATGTGCCTTATAATCCGGTGTGCTTTATAGTGTGAAAAATACGGTAATACAGCATGATCAAGCTTTTCTAGCTTCTCTTAGACTTTTTTCTGAGTAAGGGAGACAGTGGTGACATCTGCTGCACTAATATGGAAGGTCTTGGACTTAGCATGCAGCATTCAGGCTAGCCTCTGAGCTTTGCACGCAACTTCATTCAGACCAGAGTAACAACCGATGCTTTTCATTTTTTGCACTCATACAAGTATTGAAAGTTATGTGTGTGTGTGTGTTTGTGTGTGCCATGCGAATGCTAATTTTATTTTCTCCTCTTTAGAGCTCCTTCAACGTGGCTGTGTTAAATGTGGGAGCTCCTGCTGCGGGTATGAACGCGGCTGTCCGTTCTGCAGTCAGGGTGGGCATCACTGAAGGTCACACCATGTTTGCAGTTCAAGATGGCTTTGAGGGCTTCAGCAAAGGCCAGGTAATACTTCATACTTTCTTAAAAAATAAAATAATCTATAAAATAAAACATCTACAGAAGAGTACTGTACAGCTGTATACAGGTAGGAGATATACTAATGAACAGGTAATACTACTCACCTTTACAATAATGAAACCTAGTGGGTAGTCATGTCAGACTGTCATGAAGTGATTTAGAATGGCAGATCATCTTCAGTTCTGCTTTTGTCTTGGTGGAGATGATTATGGAGTGAATTTTGTGCCAAAAGTTTTATTTAAAAAATTGAATCAGTATCAAATATTTTAAGAATCAAAGGAAAAAAGTGTATGTTGCAATTTCAAAAGTAAAAAAAATGTGGCAAAAACATAAAAAAATATGAGTCCACATAAAAATGATGAGTTTCTTTGATTTTTTTAATCAAAATTCTTTGATTTTGAAAACCTCTGGAATATAATCAAGAGGAAGATGGATGGTCACAAACCATCAAACCAAGCTGAACTGCTTAAATATCTGCACCAGGAGTAAAGGCATAAAGTTATCCAAAAGCAGTGTGTAAGACTGGTGGAGGAGAACATGATGCCAAGATGCATGAAAACTGTGATTAAAAACCAGGATTATTCCAGCAAATATTGATTTCTAAACTCTTAAAACTTTATGAATATAAACTTTTATTTTCATTATTTGAGGTCTGAAAGCTCTGCATCTTTTTGTTATTTCAGCCGTTTCTCATTTTCTGCAAATAAATGCTCCAAATGACAATATTTTTAGTTGGAATTTGGGAAATGTTGTCCATAGTTTGTAGAATAAAACAATAATATTAATTTTACTTTGACATTTACCTATAAATAGCAAAATCATAAAAACTGAACTGAAACTGAAAGTAAAGTGGTCTCGTAATTTTTTTTCCAGAGCTGTAGATGTTTTAAATATACTTACTTTATTATTATTATTTGAAAACTATTTCAGTTTAGATTTTGCCAGTCTTTGCTTTCATGTTTGTGTTTTTGTGGTTTTTCGGTGGATTTTATTGGATTTTGCTATTAAAGACCTTTGCGTCTGGATTCTCTCGTTCTTCTGCTTTACTTTTCTCGTGTCGGTGGGGCTTAAAAGAATGTGTTCCCCTTGAACCTTCATTGGTCTCCTGATTTTGGCACTCCATGTTACAATGCATTCATGAGCTTCCTTTCAGTCTGTGCTGAGTCTGGCAGACAATTTGTTTTGAACCCAATATAAAAACAGAATATGTCAGTATTAATTTTTATTTAATTATTTATTTTAGTTTAATGTGCATGCTGTCTGTCTCTCTCAGATAAACGAGATCAAATGGGGGGATGTTGGAGGTTGGACCGGTCAGGGTGGGTCCCTTCTTGGAACGAAAAGGTAAAGTTTTTATTACCTGCACACAGTAAAGCAAATAATATACACGCCATTGGTTTGATTCCAGATATTAGTTTTTAATATATGATTTTATTAGTATATTAGTTTAGTAACACAATAACAATAAATATCAGATAATAAATCATTATAATTACCATTATGAATGTTTTGGATTAGGTGAGTTGAGATTGTGGGATATATACAGTTTTGGCAATATATTGCCGATGGTATGACAAAAAAATGATGATTATATACACATTACAATACATTATTAATATATTGTTTATGTTTTGTAAATGTTTAAATCTAATTTTAGGAAATTAGTACACTGTCATGCTATATGAAACACACAATTATATTTATAAAATCTAAGTAAAAGAAAAGAGTACTTTTTATGCAGTTAGAGCAGTGGGATATAGTGGGCGGAGTTTAAACACTTAATGAACCACTGTCTATAATCTTACAATAGTCTTTACAGGCAAGCTAATAATAAAAAAATATTGTGATAATATACAATGTAATATTTGTTACAATTATTACAGTTTTTTAATCTTGTTTTCAGAACTCTCCCAGCCAATCATTTAAATAAAATTGCTGAACAGATGAGAATTCATAACATCAATGCATTACTGGTAATTGGAGGATTTGAGGTAAGTCATATCTAAATACTTGCATTAAAAGACAAAATTTAAATTGCATTTTAGTAGCAATATTATTGTCTTGAATTTCTTTTTTAATACTATTATAATGTCTGAATAAAAACATATAAAACAAATGAAGCAGGACAGTTCTTACTATCTTAGAGTAGAGATATACTTTCTGTCTGCACAATGTAGCGACAGAGCTTCCGAATAAATCTATGATGGCCATGGTGGTCTGGTAGTAAGGTATGTAAAGGTACATTTTAGGCGTATTGCTATCTTGGCAGCAGAAAACACAGATGTGTCACTGACTGAAAACAACCTGTGAAGTGCAGAGGCACTGTGGCATTAAAATAGCAACCTGCCAAAGTCAGAGCGCACCTGGCTCTTAAAGGAAATGGCAAGAGACACCCTGATTGGCTTTTTTCACACTTGTGATACAGGCTAGTGTGTGAGCAAATACATTCACAACACAGCTAGTAACCTACGTGAATGCATGACCAAACAGCAAGTATATCTCTAACCTTAATCCTTCATACCATTATATATATCTTAAATCTTTCCAATATTTCACCATTAGGATGTGTTTTTGTGTCGTGTATTGTTATTATAGACATTAACCCTTCGAAGTCTACAGGTGTAGTACACCATACTACTGTATTACATAAAACCTATCACCAATACTGCCAGCAGCTCTTGAACCAGGCATCATTATTTCTTTATTTTTTTGCATTTATGTTTTATTCACCATATTTTTCACACTATAAGGCTCACCTGATTATAAAACACACTATTAATAGACTTATATTTTAGTACATAAGGTGCACCGGATTATTATAAGACGCATTTCATTTACAGTAAGCTTATATTTCCACTAAGGCTGGGTGCAGCAGCATTAGCATTAGCAGCTAACTGCTAACCCTAGTAATCCCGACAGCACTACACTGAGGAACCCTGAGTTCATCTCATGTAGCTTTTTTTAACACAGTAAACACACAGACTACAGTCCAATATACTCACCTCTGAACGGCAAAAGAGCTAGCGCTTAGTGTGGTTAGTGGCTAATGCTAATACTGCTCCAGCAGTGCTAGCTGGTGTTAGCATCAGACTACAGGCCGATAATACTCACCTCTGAACAGCGAAAGAGTTAGCACTTGTCAGGTTAGCGGCTAATGCTATTGCTGTTCCAGCAGTGCTAGCTAGGGTTAGCAGCAGGATACAGGCTGATATTACTCACGTCTGAATGGCAAAAGAACTAGCGCGATTAGCGGTTAATGCTAATACTGCTCCAGTGGAGTGGCTTTACTGCTCCTTACAACCTGACTAGTAAAATTAATACATAAGGCGTACTGACGATTTTTAGGAAAATTAAAGGATATTAAGTGCACCTTATAGTGTGAAAAATATGATACACAAACACAGAAACTAAAAAAAGCCTAGAATTGAATGGTAAGTGTGACTTCTAAGGGTTAATGAAAATAGTAGCATCAGGTGTGTTTAGTATGTGCAGTGACTGTGAGGGATGTACAGTATATCTTCCAACCACTACACTGTTCAGGTCCAAGATTTCATCATCATCTAATCAACAGGTCTGAATGCTGATAGGCCAGCCTTCCTGCTTGCTCCGCCTCCTTCTATAGTGTCTTCACCTTTCTCTCTCAGTCTGTCTCTGTTAGTCCTTATAATTCTATCCTTTTTATTGGTCTCCTTAATCTTGTACATCACCACAGATTTGGGTTGGGCGGTATTCATGTTTTTCAAAGTCATATTGTGTCAAAACATTATTGTGGTACACAGGTGCATCTCAAAAAATTAGAATATCATTGAAAAGTTACTTTATTTCAGTAATTCAGTTCAAAATGTGAAACTCATATATTATACAGATATCATATTTCATTTTCCAGCAGGACTTGGCACACTGCCCTCAATGCCAAAAATACCAGTTGGTCTTATATAATATACATTTTTTTTAAGATACTGATTTTTGGGTTTTCATTGGCTGTAAGCCATAATCATCAACAATAAAATAAATAAACGCTTAAAATAGATCACTCTGTGTTTAATACATCTAAATAACATATGAGATTCACATTTCGAACTGAATTACTGAAATAAAGATAAATATCATCAAATTCTGGGTTGTTTTTAAACTGGAAAATAATCAAATACATTACAAAAGCTTAGAATGTTGGTGTTGTGTTCTAAAGCTAACATGCTAAGCTCGCCTCCAATACAGATACACAGAATATCAGACAGCTGAGTACAGCTGAATATAAATATAATTGAAGTTTTAGTATAGTAACTTAGATAACTAGATAACATTAGCTAGGCTACTAACTACTAACAGGCTAGCCAACAACAGGCTAACTGCTAAACAACTGTCTGTGCAGCCGTGTTTCAGCTAAATGAGACTCAAATCCTTTGACATGAACAGAGAACATTGCCATTATCAGACATTTGTGAAACTTACAACTATGGTGGTACTTGTGCTTTTTCCACACCTGTTTTCAGAGAGTGAATCAAATGCAGTGAGCGCCCCCTTCCTGTGGCCATATTTATGAAATACCTTCCTCATTAAGAGATACCACCCAACCCTACAACAGATTTAACTCCCACCTACTTTCTCTTTCCCATAATGCTTAGCTCTCACCCATAAGCTCTTGCTTTTCCTGCAGGCGTATCTAGGTCTGCTGGAGCTGTTAGCCGCTCGCTCCAAACACCCTGAGCTTTGCGTTCCCATGGTGATGGTTCCCTCCACCGTCTCCAACAACATCCCCGGCTCGGACCTGAGCATCGGGGCTGACACTGCTCTCAATGCCATCACTAACGTAAGACAGCACACACACACGCCTGCACGAGTCTGCATGTGTGTGTGTGGTTGAGTCTGTTTGCATGTTTGCTGTATGTGTGCATACAAAATTGGTTTCAAACTTGGTGGCGTAATGTTAGTAAAACTAAAGCATTTTCAATCACAAACTTTAAAAAAGACATTTTTTCACAGCGCGGACATGCTGATGCTTTCGCTTCACCCTTCCAAATAATCGCATCTTCTTTCCCTATTAACTAGTGAGATGCCATATCAGAAGCACTGTAGGAGTTGCTGGTCTTCTTCCTGTTCCTCACATTATATCAGATAATACAATAGAAAATGCCTGAGAGTGTGTCTGAGCAAGTCCTTACTGAATAGAGCAAATGAGGTAAAACAGTGCCCTCTAGGACCTGAACAAACAGTTAGATATTATGAAAAGAGCTTCTCTTAAAAATCACTACAAAAAACAAGGCCTTGGTTATGTGTGCTGTATGAAATACATTTACAGTGGTGTGAAAAAGTATTTGCCTCCTCACAGATTTCTTTTGTTTTTGCTTTTTTGTCACACTTAATTTTTTCAGACTATCAAACAACATTAACAGCATACAAAGAAAACCAGATTAAATATAAAAAGCGCTTTTAAAAAGATAATTTAATTTATTAAAGGAAAATTAAACTATCCAAACCAATCTAGCCCTGTGTAATCAAGTTTACCTATAACTGCCAACGAGTCTTTCACATTTCTGTGGAGGAATTTTGTTTCTCTCTTCTTTACAGAATTGTTTTAATTCAGACACACTGGAGGATTTTACAGCATAAACATCCTGTTTAAGATCCTCCACAGCATCTCAATCAGACTTTAATTAGGCCACTCGAAAACCTTAATTTAGTTTTTTTTTAAGCCGTTCAGAGATGGACTTGTTTGAGTGTTTTGGATCATTGTCCTGCTACAGAACCCAAGTACACCTTGGTAAACCCTGAAGCAGCAAAGCTGCCCCAGACCATCACTCTACCACCACCATGTTTAACATTCAGTATGATGTTCTTTTTCAGAAATTATGAGAGAGTTTTATGCCAGATGTAACAGGACACACACCTTCCAAAAAGTTCTACTTTTGTCATGTCAGTCCAAAGAATATTTACTAGTTCTAGGGATCATCAAGATGTTTGTTGGTAAATGTGAGACGGGTCATTGTGTTCTTTTTGGTCAGCAGTGCTATTTTTGCCTCTGAACTCTCCCATTCAGACCATTTGTACCCAGTCTCTTTCTTATTATTGAATCATTAACTCATTAATCATCATTAATGAGGTAAGTGAGATTTGCAGTTCTTTAAATGTTGTTCTGGGTTCTTTTGGGACCTCCTGGATGAGTTGTCCATGCCCTTTTGGAATAATTTCGTTAGGCTGGCCACTCCACTTTTTCACACAGGGCTAGATTGGTTTGGATAGTTTTTAGAGTGTAGTACAGTATGTTCTGTGTCTGTGAGTAACTCTCCCTGGTGTCTTTCTGAGCTGTCCTAATGCATTAACACCATGCTGGCTGTAGGCGTTTGAGTGTTTGCTGCAGCTGGTGGAAGCTCGCTCCACACACAGGGAGTTCTGCGTGCCCATGTGTGTGGTTCCTGCCACCATTAGTAACAACGTCCCTGGCACGGACATCACTCTCGGAGCCGACACCTCCCTCAATTCCATAGTGGAGGTAAGATGCAGCACAACCTACAGACAGAGCTGGTGGAAAGTACACAACAGGGTTTCCAGTTTTTAAGTAGATACATCTTTTTTCTACTTATATTAATTACTTATTCAATTAGGTAAATCTGCCAGATAAATTTAAGCAACAACACACTTGGTTTGTGTCGAGGTTTGTGTCATAATGTGTAATTTTGCCACTGCTGTGCTGTTCTGCAGCTTGATCTGTTTGGTTATCAACACGTGTATTGAGTTAAAATAGTTACATAAAATGGCCCTGTGCAAAAACACCTCACTATAACAGTAAAGTAACATCATTACCCAATAATTATTATAGAGATAAATACGCACATACAATTATTGATAACATTGTATCTATTAAAAGTAAAGTAGCTTAATCTACTTTGTTTTAGATCAAAACAAATGCTTTTGAAGCCAATAGATTTAATGAACTCGCTGTAATTCATTTTGAAAGTTGTTGCTGCTCTGTTTGTAGCTGCACTGTTTGGTTTGTAAGCGCTGCATCGTTGCTAGGTTACCTATATACATGGAGAGCTTTGGTTACAGTGCATTACCAGCTGATAACAGCACTAATAGAACGCCTCTTAGCCAATCACAATGCAGGGTCGGAACTAACTGTGGTATAATTAAGCAATAAAACACAAGAGGTAGTGCCTGCAGCCTGGAGCAACTGGAGCACAGCAGTGCCAATATTACAATGTTACATGCTGTTCGCTGATTTTGAGTTAAAGAGGATGAGAAAATACGACCTATTTGGTTATAAAAACTCCACAAGGAGAAATGAGGAGATGTTTTAAGGAAAACCGGGCTGTAAAAGCTCTGCTTTTTGTAAAATTGCTGTTTGTATTTATTGTAATGCTGGTGTTTTACTGAGCTAATAAACACTTACTGCCCAGATAAGAAGCTTTTTCTTAGTTGAAATTTCCACAGGTGAAACAATGCAGGGCCCATGAGGTCACCAGTCCCACCTTCACCCACACGTTGTCTCACATCCAGACCGATCAAGAGCTAAATCAGCGCTGTGCTCTCAAAACCTAAGAATAACAGCAAAACAACAGTAATCGGCCCTTTAATCAGCCATTTAAAAGGTTTTTTAAAAGGTAAATAAGAGCGTTTGTTTTTCTGGGATTAAAAGCGTGAATTCAGCTGTAACTGGAAATATCTGTGCTGCAAAACTATGCTGGACTGAGGTGCACATCTTCCAACAAGTGCTCACATTTACAAGCACGTGCTCAACCATGTGTATAGAGGTCATGCAGTTACTTCCTGTTTACTCCTGCCCCCCCTCGCTCTTCTCAGGCAGCAGCAGCCTGTCATTCACACAGACACAGAGACAGCGCTGTGTATTTACTTCTTGTGTCAAGAATCCACACATTGCAACATGACGTGTTTGATTAAATTGCCCTAATTTGCACAACCTGTGATGTGACTATCGCACATGCGCACATCACAATGACGATGCTTAAACTATATATCGTGCAGCTGTACTTAAGATGAACATGCATCATTGAGTGATGTTCAAAGACAACTTGTTTCATTAAGTTTAGTATCAAGCTGGTTTTGTGTTAAATGTTTATGTTTTTCTTTATTTTTGATCATTCAGAACTGAGCACAGTGTAAAGCAAAGTGATCACGCATACATGCTGCATGTCTTTTTTGTGTGCAGTGGTCTATGCTCAGTGTTTGTTTGTGAGTGTGTTTATGTGCTTTATGTGCTGAGTGTTAAATTTTTGTTTATAAGAATTTAAAGCACTGAACTTTTAGTAAGATATATATTTTTGCTTACTAAAAATACATAAAGGAGATAAATTGAGTTTGTTAAATAGTATATGACCATAAAACGGTCGCCTATATTCATAATTTGCACCAGCAGATTCAGCATAATGTTAAAAGCTAACAGCATTGATTGCCTTTTCTATAAAAAAGATTTAAACATGCTGTCACATCATCTTAATTTACATACACTTAAAGCCATTAATATGTAATTTGAGTAGTTGTGTGTTTCAATTTGTCAAGAAAAGCACATAGACTTAAGATTGGTGCGATGTTGATGCACCTTTTACAATTGAAATTAAACATTTAAAGGGATAATATAATGCAAAACTCACTTTGCGTGCGTTTGGATTTCCATTTGGGTCTCAACTGCCCCTATAAACATCTATAAACACTCCAAGCTCCAAAAAAAAAATCTATCCATCCGTTTTCTGTGAATCAGTTGAAACATTTTGTTGTTAAGAATTATATGCTATATGCTATTTATGTTGTGACATCACAATAAGAAAAGGTGCCTTCAACCCCCACCAAAGCTCCACCCACTAGATCATTTGAAGATTTGCCATTTTATTCATTTTGCTTGAGAGCCTCAGACAGTACACAGCAGGGTTAGCCAGTAGACTTTTTCTGAGGGAGGGATCTATAGCTACTGTTTGTGACAAGTCAGCAGTTGAAGGAGATGTAAGTAATGCAAACTAACATTAACCTGTGGTAAACGCTCAGTGTAAAAATAGGACTTGGCCAGCAAACAGCTTATTTGCATAAAATGGACAAAGCCCTTAAACGGCTCATTCTGAAAGAGACTGGAACTGGTAAGAATAGAGCTGGTTTGATCTTCTTTATGTCAGAGTAATTTTTTTATATTTGTATTTTTATATTTTGTATGTTGCTGTATTTGACTAAACCACCAGAAAATCATATTGATACTGAATTAGGTGCTGAGTTTTATAAATTAGGCCCAAACAGTCTCAGTACTCAGTACAAACCTTTAAATATTCTCATGAACCTTTGAAATTTCCTTTGAAGTTTCTGTACTAACATAAATTTGTGTGTATCTGTGTGTGTGTGTGTGTGTGTGTGTGTGAGGCAGACATGTGATCGTATAAAGCAGTCTGCGAGTGGTACAAAGAGGCGTGTGTTCATCATTGAAACTATGGGTGGTTACTGTGGTTATCTGGCAACCGTGGGTGCGCTGGCTGCCGGAGCTGATGCTGCGTACATTTATGAAGAACCGTTTACTATCAGAGACCTGCAGGTGAGATCACAATTACAGTACATTTCATCCAGCCATAAAAAAAGTTTCTACCCCTTCCTTATGTCTTTTCTTATTGCCTTGTGTCTTTTCTTCTTTCTCTTAATTGTTTCAGGTTATTAAAATCTGTTTTCTCAGCATTTAGCATTAGCAACCTGACAACATTTAGCATTAGCAACCTCGCAACATTTAGTATAAGCAACCTCACAACATTTAGCATTAGCAACCTTACAACATTTAGCATTAGCAACCTGACAACATTTACCATTACCAACCTCACAACATTTAGCATTAGCAACCTTACAACATTTAGCATTAACAACCTCGCAACATTTAGTATAAGCAACCTCACAACATTTAGCATTAGCAACCTCACAACATTTAGCATTAGCAACCTTACAACATTTAGCATAAGCAACCTCACAACATTTACCATTAGCAACCTCACAACATTTAGCATTAGCAACCTCACAACATTTACCATTAACAACCTCACAACATTTAGCATTAGCAACCTCACAACATTTACCATTAACAACCTCACAACATCTAGCATTAGCAACTTCACAACATTTAGCATTAGCAACTTCACAACATTTAGCATTAGCAACCTCACAACATTTAGCATTAGCAACTTCACGACATTTAGCATTAGCAACCTCACGACATTTAGCATGAGAAACCTCACGACATTTAGCATTAGCAACCTCACGACATTTAGCATGAGCAACCTCACGACATTTAGCATGAGCAACCTCACGACATTTAGCATTAGCAACCTTACAACATTTAGCATGAGCAACCTCACAACATTTAGCATGAGCAACCTTACAACATTTGGCATGAGCAATCTCACAACATTTACCATTAGCAACCTCACAACATTTAGCATTAGCAACCTCACAACATTTACCATTAACAACCTCACAACATTTAGCATTAGCAACCTCACAACATTTACCATTAACAACCTCACAACATCTAGCATTAGCAACCTCACAACATTTAGCATTAGCAACTTCACAACATTTAGCATTAGCAACCTCACAACATTTAGCATTAGCAACTTCACGACATTTAGCATTAGCAACCTCACGACATTTACCATTAGCAACCTCACAACATTTAGCATTAGCAACCTCACAACATTTACCATTAACAACCTCACAACATTTAGCATTAGCAACCTCACAACATTTACCATTAACAACCTCACAACATCTAGCATTAGCAACCTCACAACATTTAGCATTAGCAACTTCACAACATTTAGCATTAGCAACCTCACAACATTTAGCATTAGCAACTTCACGACATTTAGCATTAGCAACCTCACGACATTTAGCATGAGAAACCTCACAATGTTTAGCATTAGCAACCTCACGACATTTAGCATTAGCAACCTCACAACATTTAGCATTAGCAACCTCACAACATTTAGCATTAGCAACCTCACGACATTTAGCATGAGAAACCTCACAACATTTAGCATTAGCAACCTCACGACATTTAGCATGAGCAACCTCACGACATTTAGCATGAGCAACCTCACGACATTTAGCATTAGCAACCTTACAACATTTAGCATGAGCAACCTCACAACATTTAGCATGAGCAACCTTACAACATTTGGCATGAGCAACCTCACAACATTTATCATTAGCAACCTCACAACATTTATCATTAGCAACCTCACAACATTTAGCATTAGCAACCTCACAACATTTAGCATTAGCAACCTCACAACATTTACCATTAACAACCTCACAACATTTACCATTAACAACCTCACAACATTTAGCATTAGCAACCTCACAACATTTACAATTAACAACCTCACAACATCTAGCATTAACAACCTCACAACATTTAGCATGAGCAACCTCACAACATTTAGCATGAGCAACCTCACAACATTTAGCATGAGCAACCTCACAACATTTAGCATGAGCAACCTCACAACATTTATCATTAGCAACCTCACACCATTTAGCATTAGCAACTTCACAACATTTAGCATTAGCAACCTCACAACATTTAGCATTAGCAACTTCACAACATTTAGCATTAGCAACCTCACGACATTTAGCATGAGCAACCTCACAACATTTAGCATTAGCAACCTTACAACATTTAGCATGAGCAACCTCACAACATTTAGCATGAGCAACCTCACAACATTTAGCATGAGCAACCTCACAACATTTGGCATGAGCAACCTTACAATATTTAGCATTAGCAATCATACAACATTTAGCGTTAGCAATCTTACAACATTTAGCATTAGCAACCTTACAACATTTAGCATTAGCAATCTTACAACATTTAGCATTAGCAACCTTACAACATTTAGCATTAGCAACCTTACAACATTTACCATTAGCAACCTCACAACATTTAGCATTAGCAACCTCGCAACATTTAACATTAGCAACCTCACAACATTTAGCATTAGCAACCTCACAACATTTAGCATTAGCAACCTCGCAACATTTAACATTAGCAACCTCACAACATTTAGCATTAGCAACCTCACAACATTTAGCTTGAGCAACCTCACATCATTTAGCATTAGCAACCTCACAACATTTAGCATTAGCAACCTCACAACATTTAGCATTAGCAACCTCGCAACATTTAACATTAGCAACCTCACAACATTTAGCATTAGCAACCTTACAACGTTTAGCATGAGCAACCTCACAACATGTAGCATAAGCAACCTCACAACATTTAGCATTAGCAACCTCACAGCATTTACCATTAGAAGTCTCTGTGCTTACCTGGTGATATGCACTCTATACAGACCCCTAAGATTCCTGCATTGCCACATCTGATTCAGTGATTGGGCCACATTGAATTGAAACACAGAGATTAATGAACATACAGTTAGGTCCATAAATATTTGGATAGTGACACAATCTTCATAATTTGGGCTCTACATGCCTTTTAGAGTGGATTGGAAATAAAGCAAATAAGATGCAGTTGAAAAGTAAACTTGTAGAGGCTCAAAAGTAAAAAAAAAAATATATATATATATATATATATATATATATACCATAAATAAAATGTTTTTAACACTTTGTTTAAGTCTGTAAATCATAAATATTACCAAACACTGGGTGTCATCCGTTATGATGTTTACCAGGCCTTTACTGCAATTGTTGCTGAAGATGCTGCTTGAAATGCTGCTTGATTAGGTTCAGATCTAGCGATTGACTCGACCACTGCAGAATATTCCACTTTGTCCCTCAGACTTTATGTGTGGGATGGATCTGTACCTACTGACTGTGGCAAGTCAGCAGATAAAGGAGCTCACAGGCACCTGGTGCTGATTGACATCTACCCTCCCAGAAAGAGTAAGGTTAGTTGTGCTCTCTCAGGGCTCTGGAAACTGATGGCAAGCCGCATAAACAGGATTTGAACCGGGGAAGAAGAAAAATCTTAGGCAGTATAATAGGGTTTTAGCACCTGCAGTGATTGGACCCCTTATTTTTCAGCATTTCTGTGTCTGATTCAGTAAGTGTGCCCCTTGGGATCTGGCATACATAAACAATTTTAATTAATTTTATTGAAACAGAGAGATTAATAAACACAGTAGAGTTATTAGATACAGTATTATTTAGGGTTACAAAAAAAACAAGATCATGCTGGATTTCATCTGTTCTCTCTCTCTCTCTCTCTCTCTCTCTCTCTTTGTCTCTCTCTCTTTTACTCACCTCCTGCGTTTGGACAGGTGATTCGTCCATTGCCTGGCCTCAAATCAGTGTGTGTCTATATTAGGATGCAGGAGCTGACCTAGATACATACAAACATGTACACACACACATACAAATACACACACACACATACAAACACACACACACACACACACAGCAGTATGATTATTCCAAGTAGTTAATCTAATCTGTGATTAAAGATGTTATTGCTATGGGAGGAGTGTTGCAAATAGGGGAGCTGTCCCACACACACACACACACACACACACACACACAAACCAACAACAACAACAGCTCACACAAAGCCATGACCTATGGCAAATACATATTTAGATATTCTATATTCTGTATATAATAAGGTGTTAATATAAAAAAAGGAATCTGTTTAATACAGTGATGACTTTCAGGGTTAAATAATAATAGCGCCCCCTGCTTCAGGGTGATTTAATGGCGTTGTCCCCTAGCCTGTTCTCTTCGTTCTGCTTCTCTTGCTCCAAAGTTGGTATATTTAGCACAGTGGACTATTTCAGGAGTTTACGGCAGAGAGAGAGCGAGAGACATAGAGACATAGAGGAAGAGAGAGAAAGAGGGAGAGGGAGGAGAAAAAAAATTGAGGGGAGGCAGAGAAAGAGAGAGAGAGATAAAGAGAGAGAGAGATATGGCTGTAGAGGTAGAGAGAGTTTGTGGTGGGATGGGGTGGGGCGGTGTGACGTTAAAGTGCGAGTTTTTAATAACTGCCTTTTCCAGACCAACGTAGAGCATTTGACGGAGAAGATGAAGACCGGCATCCAGAGAGGCCTAGTACTGAGGTACCTGACACACACACACACACACACACACACACTTATATATGCATGGTTATAGTGTTTTTTTTATTGTTGTTGTTTAGGGTAACATTTACTAAGGCTACATAAACTCTGCATACGCTCTTCTTGTAAACTGTCCCAAAACACTCACACAGTGTTATTTATAATAACAAATGATGAAAAGATAAAAAGACATCAGCCCATGACAACTGATGCTTGTGAAAAGACGTAATTTGTTCTGTAGGTTTCTGTAGATGTGCCAAGTGTAGAATTGTCAGGAGGTTTTACAATTTCTCCACATCTGGAAACAAATAAGACATCGCTTAAAAATGATAAGTTTCTTTGATTTTACCAAATTGAACCTCTGGAATATAATCAAGAGGAAGATTGAAGATCACAATCCATCAATCCAAGCTTAACTGCTTGAGTCTTTGCACCAGGAGTGGCATGAAGTTATCCAAAAGCAGTGTGTAAGACTGGGGGAGGAGAACATGCCAAGCTGCATGAAAACTGTGATTAAAAACCAGGGATATTTCTGAACTCCAAAATTTATGAATATGAACTTGTCTTCTTTGCATTATTTGAGGTCTGAAAGATCTGCATCGTAGGCTACTTTTGGGTAGTGTACCTTGGTGTACCTTGGTGAGAAATCGTTGACTGTAAGACATTTTGCCCAGTTGACAGGGAGCACATCATTAGACTGGGAGAAGCAGGCTCTAGCCGTCGCCAGCAATCCTCGCCTTTGTTTACAGTGATACTGTGTGTTTGCTATCGTAACGGCGGGAAAAGTATACGTTGCGCTGCTCGAAACAAACAAAAGGCATGAACTAATTCTCTTTATTAACCATGGCTGTGTTTTGGGCGTTACATAAAATAAACCAATCAGTGTGTCACTTGCCATTTTCTTTAAGAGCCAGGTGCGCTCTGACTTTGGCGGATCGCTATTTGAACTGTGCACTTACCTGAACATGTAACATTTAAAGGAACAGCAAGAATCATCCAAATATCCCCAAAGTGACCATAAAAGACAGGAAAGTCCTGAACAGCGATCAGCTTCAGATTTTTCCATGCTTCTCTGGAATGCTTGAAAACGGAACTAAAATGTTTTGAAACACTGCACTATGAACACATATCAGGAAAACACCTGCTCTCTTATTGGATAGACGCATTGCGTTGGATGGATTTATTTGCATAAAATTCACCTCGGCTCAACTTTCGCATCACATCCCCCGAACTCAAAGCATCTGTTTCTTATTGAAAAGGAATGGGATACATTACAGTTCATTGTCGTAACAGAGCAGTGTACAGGGGTTGGACAGTGAAACTGAAACACCTGTCATTTTAGTGTGGGAGGTTTCATGGCTAAATTGGAGCAGCCTGGTGGTCAATCTTCATTAACTGCACATTGCACCAGTAAGAGCAGAGTGTGAAGGTTCAATTAGCAGGGTAAGAGCACAGTTCTGCTCAAAATATTTCAATGCACACAACATTATGCGTGACATACCAGAGTTCAAAAGAGGAAAAATTGTTGGTGCACGTCTTGCTGGCGCATCTGTGACCAAGACAGCAAGTCTTTGTGATGTATCACCACGGTATCCAGGGCAACATCAGCATACCACCAAGAAGGACCAACCACATCCAACAGGATTAACTGTGGACGCTGTAAGAGGAAGCTTTCTAAAAGGGATGTTCAGGTGCTAACCCAGATTGTATCCAAAAAACATAAAACCACGGCTGATCAAATCACGGCAGAATTCAGTGTGCACCTCAACCCTCCTGTTTCCACCAGAACTGTCCGTCACCACAATAAATTATTGTGGTCTAAAAGCAGGTGTTTCAGTTTCATTGTCCAACCCCTGTATGTCTCGGTTAGATTGCAATGCTTCCTTGGCCTGTCTGGTTGCCAGATCTATTGCAACATCATCAGTAGGTAAATGTGCAGCAGGATGCCATACAAAAAAACTGTGTACCTCCATACTCCTACTACCGTACCTCATCTTACTTTATCCAGGCTAGTGGTGCCCAACATTGTACAGTTTTCCTCAGTAAACTTATCATTTCTCTATATTATTGTAATCACTTACACATATCATCATTACATGACGCATGGTCATTTATTTGCTTTTTTGTTGTGTGGCTTTAGGAATCCTGTAAATCAGAACGGTGTTAGGTTTATATTCATTAGATGTTATGAATGATTAATATGTTAGATCATAATGAACCAATAATGTTTGTGGCCTCTCTCAATGTGAGTCTGTGTCTGTTCCTATTGTAGGAACGAGAGCTGTAATGAGAACTTCACTACAGACTTTATCTACCAGCTTTACTCAGAAGAGGGCAAAGGAGTGTTTGACTGCAGGAAGAATGTTCTAGGACACATGCAGCAGGTACACACACACACACACACACACACACACATTTAGTATCTCTCACAAGTGCTGTCTCTAACACACACAAAGTCTACATTCAAATTACAAGCTACATTGCTCAAATCCGATTAGAATTTTTTTGCAGCCATTTCACACAGCCATGAAAAAGTCAGATTTGAGCCACATTGAGCAAAACATCAGATTTGGGTCACTTCAGCCTGGTAATGTGAACGTAGCCAACAAGCATGAACAGTAATTCTATGACTAGCAATATGAATAGTGTTTTTTTTTACATTTTGCCACCTTTCAACCACAAACTTATATGTATATGATTTTATGTATGAGATTTTTTAGTAGCACATAATTGTAAAGTGGAACAAAAATAATACGTTTTTTTTTAAACAAATAAAAAATCTGAAAGGTATTAATCCCACTTTACTCTGAATCCCTTAAATAATAAAATCCAGTGCAATCAATTGCCTTCAGAAGTCACTGAATTACTTCTGAATTACTTAATCCCAAGCTTTAAGCATCCCAACAAGCACGGTTTAATCCATCATCTAAAAATAGAAATAGAATTTTTCACCTGCGAACATACCAAGACATTCATCCAAACTTACAGATCAAGCAAGGAGAGCACTCTGGTCAGATGAGAGCAAAGTTGAACTTTTTGGTCTGAATGCAAAGCGCTATGTGTGCTGGAAATGTAACACTGCTCATCACCCTGAACACACCTGAACTCTACTGTGAAACATGGTGGTGGCAGCATCATGCTGTGGGGATGCTTTACTTCAGCAAGGACAGCTTAGTTAGTCAGAGATGATGAAAAGATGGATGGAGATAAATACAGGGCAATCCTGGAAGAAAACCTGTTGGATTCTGCAAAAGGAGATTCACCTTCCAGCAAGACAGTGACCTTAAACATACAGCCAGAGCTACAGTGGAATGATTTAGCTCAAAGAATATTCATGTGTTAGAATGACCCAATTAAAATACTGATCTAAATCTAATTGAGATTCTGTGGCAAGACATGAAAATTACTTTTAACAGACGCTCTCTATCCAATCTGGCCGAGCTTGAGCTGTTTTATAAAGAAGAATGAGGCAAAAATCTCAGTCTCTAGATGCGCGAAGCTGGTAGAGACAAACTCCAAAAGACTTGCAGCTGTAATTAAAAAGGTGAAGCGTGGTACAATTATATATTGTTTATGTTTCAGGACTATTTTTTTAAATAACCAGAATTTTGTAAGAAATTGAATGATGCACTGAATCAGTGTTGCGATGTCGGAAATATGCTAGTGATTTAATTTATTCGTGTGTTTCAGGGAGGAGCTCCATCTCCATTTGACAGGAATTTTGGGACAAAGATTGCAGCGAAAGCTATACAGTGGATCTCCAAGAAACTAAAGGAGTTCTATGTAGAGGGTACATATATTTACTTACCTACACACACATACTATCAGTCAAAATGTCCGGGAAAACATTGCACTGACTTTAGACTTGATATTAAACACAGTGGATCAACAGCAACAGATGACATGTCTCTCCAAACCATCACTGATCATCAAGCAGTAGACCTCAAGCAGTTTGGACTGTGTGTCTCTCCACTCTTCCTCCAGACTCTAATCCTTTGATTTCCAAATGAAATGTAAAATTTACTGATGATCAGTGATGGTTTGGAGAGACATGCTGATCATCTGCTGGTGTTGATCCACTGTGTTTTATTATCAAGTCTAAAGTCAGGTCAGTGTTTTCCCACAAAATCCTACAGCACTTCATGCTTCCCTCTGTTTACTTCAACATTTATGGAGATGTGAATTTCATTTTCCAGCAGGATTTGACACACTGCCAAGAGTACCAATTGGTCTTATATAATATTCAAATTTTCTAAGACAAGAAAAGCTTAAAATAGAGCTTAAAATAAATCACTCTGTGTTTAATACATCTATATAATATATAAGTTTCACAATGTGGGAAAACCTGACAAAGATTGTGATTTAATTTCTTTTCTTTTCTTTTTTGATTTTCCCTCTCTTAAATGTACTGACATGGATTTTAGACCAAGGTAAATCTCTTATTTAATTTTTATACAGTAATATGTTTGGTGACATATAATAGCATACAGTAGCTTTGTCTGGGTTTTCAGATTTAATAAGAAATCCCCTCTTTTGCCCTTTTGAGTGAGTCAGTCTACATAGAGACATAACAATGCTTGATTACACTTCACAATATGGGTCAAAATAACAGTAATAAACAGTTGTTATAAACAAAAATGTCTCAACTAATAATTAGTTGACACTAGTCAAGACATTATTAAACATTATTACATTCAATGCTTGAAAATGTTGTAAACAATAACTAATTCAGCCATTAGTTAAGTAAGCAATAATACACCTGAGGTTCGTTCTATAACGTTCTATATGTCATTTTGGCACTGCTGTGATGCGATCATAGATTAGCACAGCAGTGCCAATATTACACGTTATAGAACGAACCTCGGGTGTATTATTGGGAGTATACCACAGTTCCATTATCGCTGTTTATTGAAAGATTTTGAGTTAAAGAGGATGAGAGAAAATATGATCTGTTTGGTAATAATAATTAAAATAGTTTGGCACTGTTTGGTTTGTGAGAGCTGCATCGTTGTTAGTTTACCTGTATGTGGCGGAGTAATAATTGCCTCTCAGCCAATCACAGTACTAGTGTCCGTTTTTGTAGATAAATTCAGTGTCCTCCATAACATCTACAACTTTTTTTTGTTTTTTAAATTTCTAAACAAACCAGTCAGACATGACTAAAGTACAGATTACAGACTTCCATCAGTGATAAAGGCATCCCAGTGATGCAGTATGTGTAGAGATGATTTAGATGCTTTGGATCATGGGTAGTCCACGTATTCCTCTTGCCACCATAAAGGCTAAACTTGGTCTTATTTGTATCTTTATGCAGACTGCATTTATGCAATATGCATCTTGCAGTGTAGCTTCTGGGTTTCTGTTGGATTTAAAAGTCTTCTGTAGATACTAATCTGCAACAAAAACAAATCTGCCTTTTGAAGAACATTTCTGAAGAATAAGAGTAAAGGTCTTCCTATGGAAACAAGACTAGTTATCTTGTAGTGAATTAAAAATGTATGCAAATACCCTTAAATTATTGTACTAAGCACACTATCAATGAGCGTCTATTTTCATACATAAGCCGCACCAGATTTTACTGGTTTCCTTAATAATTTAGCAGATCTTGCTACTGAGTGATGGTGGTAGGGGTAACTAAAAGCTAATCTAAGTATACAGAACTGTAATTCTATAAAAAGCATTTTCTATTAAAACGAGTGCTAGATGTTAATCTACACAGATTTCTCTCCTGAAACTGTTTATTTGGGTGAGTAAAGAGCTTCCGTTTATTTACAGTAAGCTTAGATTTCCAGATTTTCACTAAGTCTGGGTGTAGCAGCAGTAACATTAACATTAGCATTAGCGGAATACCCGACGTAGCTTGTTTTAACATGGTAAACATGGAGACTACAGTCTGATATACTCACCTCTGTACGGCAAAAAACTAGCACTAAGCGCAGTTAGCAGCTTGTGCTAATACTGCTCCAGTGTCAGTGCTGGAGAGCTAAACTGAAACTTCTGTGTAAAGCTGTACTTCATCATAGAGTGGATTTAATGCTTCTTACTACCTGCCTGGTAAAATTCATACATAAGATGCACTGTTGATTTTTGGAAAAAATGTAATTATTTTTAATTGCATTATATTATAGTGCAAAAAATACGGTAATATCTGGATTGTGTGCTTTCTGCATGTCTGATTGATTTGAAAGTGTACACTGCAATGGAGAGGGTGTTTATTTTACAAACATTATGGCGACACTGGCCTGTTTGTAAGCTTGGCTGTTGGTTTGTAATATTTCTATGTGTGTGTGTGTGTGTGTGTGTGTGTGTGTGTGTGTGTGCAGGGCGTGTATTTGCCAACACTGAGGACTCTGCATGTTTACTGGGAATGCGGCGTAGAGCTTTGGTCTTCCAGCCTGTGACAGAGCTAAAAGAAGAGAGTGACTTTGTGTAAGAAAACAAATACACACACACACACACACACACACACAGTGATGGGGGGAAAAAAGTATTTTTCCCCTACAAATTTCTTTTGGCTTTTTCAGATTAACAAACATATTTTACTATTAGACAAAGATAACCTGAGTAAATAAAAAAAGCACTTTTAAAATGATCATTTCATTTATTAGGGGAACAAATCTATACAAACTATCCTTGTCCAATGTGAAAAATATTTGCCCTCTAAATCAAATAACTTAGTTGTGCCACCCAACCTGCCAACGAGTCTTTCACATCTCTGTGGAGGAATTTAGTTCCACTGGAACCATTTTCAACCAGTCTTTTTCTTATTATTGAATCATTAACACTGATCTGTTTTTGAATATCTTTAGATTGGGGTAAAATAATGTGCTGCATTTTGAGATTTTTTATCTGCTTCATGTTGTGAAACAGGTTCTATTTAAGTGATTTCTTGATTCTACAGGTCTGGCTGTAATCAGTCCTCGTTGTGGTTAGTAGTGAAATTAAATCAGTTAATTTATGGGGTAGTTACTTTTTCACAAATGGCTGGTTTTGGATTGGTTTGGATATTTTCTTCCGTTAATAAATTAAATTATCATTTAAGAAGTGCTTTTTATATTTACTCAGGTTATACTTGTCAAATATTGAAGTTTGATAATCTAAAAAAATGTATGGTAAAGTATGACAAAAATGCAAAACAAAAGAAATCTTCAAGGGAGCAAATACTTTTTTACAGAAATGTATATTCTATGTTCTACTGGGAATAAATATTCAAAGATTCAACATGCCAAGATGCATGAAAACTGTGATTAAAAACCAGGGTTATTCCACCAAATATTGATTTCTTTATGGAGATGAACTTGTTTTTTGCATTATTTAAGGGCTGAAAGCTCTGCATCTTTTTTGTAATTTTTCTGCAAATAAATGCTCTAAATGACAATATTTTGGGGGGGAATTTGGGAGAAATGTGGTCAGTAGTTTATAGAATAAAACAACAATGTTTATTTTATTCAGACATAAACCTATAAATAGCAAAATCTTAGAAACTGATGTAGAAACTGAAGTGCTCTCTTCATTTTTTCCAGAGTTGTATTGTGATGTAGGATTTAGGCTAAATAACTTACAGTATTTTGGTTAATTTTCTTATTAATTAAACATTATTGTTTTCACAGGCACAGGATCCCTAAGGAGCAGTGGTGGCTGAAGCTCCGCCCTCTCATGAAGATTCTGGCCAAGTACAAGACCAGCTACGACGTGTCTGACTCCGGCCAGATGGAGCACGTGTTTGGTCTGAGGACCAAAGAGGAAAATGAGGTGGCCAAAGAGGCAGAGGAAGAGTGAGAGAAGAAAAGAGAGAGAAAGAGAGAGAGAGAGAATGTGAGGAGAATGTACTTTGTGAACATGAACATACATAGCAATTTCACAGCAATGTATTGTTGAGTGCGTAGGTGTAGTTTTGCCTCCTGAATACCTCCAGTCAGACCCTGCTGCCACTGATGTACTGCCGCGGAAATCCTCTTCACTTACACCAGTTAAAGCTTAGAGTGCAGGGGTGGACAGTGTACCAGATCTTTACTTGAATAAAGGTAGATTAATGGGCTGTGCTAGACCTTGTCTGAGATAATTAAGTCGTAAGTTACAATAGATAATATTATCAGAACTAAATAATACCTCAAAATACAGAATCAGTTTTGTGCATTTTAGATTAAATACTAAATTCATTCAAACTATGAAGAAAAACATATGGAAAAACAATTATTTAGTAAAAAATTTTTTTTACTAAATAATATGTTTTATATTTTAGCTCATCTTGCTAAAATGTCTTTCAGTTAACAGCTGTGCTGAACCCATCAAGAGTTAATTAATGTGTTTGAGAGCATCAGTTGTAAAGTTGTGAAGAGGTAGAGTTACAGGAATACATTGAATAACTCTATTTGAATAATGTTCTAATACATATTATGGTAAGAACTAAGTAAAGTAAAAAATACTGAAATGAAATGAAGGTCTGACAATCTGAAAAACGCCAAGAACGTCAAGAAAGTATCCTTAAGTGCAGTCGCAAAGACCATGAAAAACAATATGATGAAACTGGCTCTCATCAGGACCGCCCCAGGAAAGTAAGAGCAAGAGTTTCCTCTGTTACACAGGATAAGATATCAGAGTTACCAGCCTCAGAAACCACAAGTTAACAGTTCCCCAGATAAGAGTCATTATTAATGAGTATTATTTTAATTTGTTTTACACTTACTTAAGTTCATACATGATTTGTTATGTGTTCCTTTATAGTCTGGATCACCTCAGTATTTATTTACAATGCAGGAAAAAAAAGCCTTTTGACTGGTACGGTAGTACCAGTGACAAACTTATAAATAAATGAATTCTACGCTACTAAGTAAAAATCTCAGATATTGTGTAAGGTTAGTTGTTATTAAGGATTGGCCTGTGACAATAATTTTTTTATCAACATATAATTCCATATATTGACGTAAATAACCACAAACATTCTTCTTGACCTTAATATTTCCCATTTTGTTTTTAATAGGATATTAAAAGATATATACAGCTCTGGAAAAAAGAGACTACTTAAATATGATGAGTTTCTTTGATTTTTGATTTTACCAAACTGAAACCTTTGCACCAGGAGAGCATTAAGTTATCCAATTATAGCCCAGTTTCACAGTTATAGCCCACTCGCACATTTGTGTAATGTAACCTACTGAAAGACGTTCGCTGAGCCATCGCTGACTGATCTTCAATGAGTCGAAGATGCCCAGCAAATATTTGTCATGCTAGATATCTGACCCAGTCGGTGACTTGGAGCCAGGAAAAGCAGCTACCCACAGCCAATAGGATCCCAGAAAGAGAGAACCACGGGTCCAAAACACCTCCTGCATTACCAGAGCTGTTTATAGAGAGTCTGACCACTTTCTGTCCCCCTGTTAGATCAGTAAATGACTGTTAAACTCTAGAGGAAGCCCGTGAATAAGTCCTCTATGAATGGGAGTGAATGGAGATAAAAGATAAAGTAGTTAAAAGATAAAAACTTAAATTTGAGTATTCCTTTAATTTTAGAAAGTAGAATAATGTGTTTTACTAAAAAAGCAAAAAAGCATGCCTGCATTTTTCCATTTTTCTACAGTAAACAAGTTTTTCACACTAAAGACGCTGCATCTCTGCTACTGTGAGCTGTTTGGTTGGCGAGCTGATGCTGGAGATGGTTTATGACTTTAAAAAAAGTCAAAAAAGAGAGTTGTGAGGTGAATCAGCTGTTTCCCACAGTGAGAAAATCGTGTAATTTGTGAATTGTGATTCGCCGATCAGTCATTTAGTGTGAAAATCTCAGCAACTGAAGTACTCACAATCACAGCACAACCAGCCATGTAGTGTGAACTGCTAAAAAACTGTTGACTGACGACTGAAAAAGTCATGTAGTGTGAACATTAGTGGCATTAGTGTTGAGAGCATGTATATGTGAACTGGTATAAGTCATAATGAGTAGGTGGGTTAATTGGCTAAATTTAAATGAATAAATATATCAATAAATACTGTTAAATAACTTTAAAAAGGATTAATATATAATATATTCAGGTTCATTGTTTTTTTTTATGTATATCATTTTACTCAAGTAAAGAAGGATTGTACATTCTCCACCCCTGCATGTGAATTAGTTAAGCTCCGCCCCTGAACACACCTGCAGGTGTAGCATAAATGTTGTTTTTCCTTGTAGGAAAAAAGGGTAAATTGTCTGTGTGAAGAAACGATCAGTAGTAAGTCTGCTGCTTTTCTCTGTGAAGTCGTGTGTGTGGGTTTAGGTGTGTAATTTGCACAGACTGCGGTCCAGTTTCCCCCTGCACTTTGATATTTGTGTGGTGTTGCGTTAAAACTGTGTCGAGTCGGCCTGAATCCGTGTGCTAGTGCTCTGCACCAAAGCTGGACTTTACATGTGCGTCAATAGCTGTTTACTGTCTTTTTGTTGTGAGATGATGGTATATTGATATTGCTGCTATCATAAAATAATTATAAACATGATTTATCATTTATTTATTATTATCAGGAAAATACAATCAGTGCTGGGCAAAGCAGCAAGCAGCACAGCAAGCTACGCTACCAATTATTTAAGAAAACACGTGCTAGCGTTAGCTTGGAAGCTATTAAATAAGGTTTTGGTTTTTTTTGCACAATTGCAAAGGGTGCACAATATTCCTTCATATTTAGGGATTTTTGGCAATTTAACATTTTGAAATACCAAAAAAGGACTACAATATTTGAACTCATATTGTACAGACTGTGTACAGAGCTTCTGAACTCAAGATCAGAAAAAAACAACAAAAAAAAACAGGATGTCACTGTCCTGTTCTCAACAATCAGCAAGTAATACAGCTCAGAAAAATAGTTAGCTCTGCTATTATTATTATTATTAATTATTATTATTATTATCTCTGCTAACCCGCTCCAAGCCTGCCAAAGCCTGCTGTTAGCATCCTGACTAAACACCTCCAAGCCTGCCGAGGCAGTATATGATAATTATAAAAATATATTTAAAAAAACCCTGAAAATACATTTAAAAAGTCGTTTTGTTTTGCCCAGAAAAACAATAACATGGTCCTTAAAATACAATAGTGCACTTTAGTCAAAAAAAGTGAATACTTTTTACAGAGCTGTTCCTAAATAGTAATATTAAACTTGTAGTCATGCCAGAGTGCATGTGAGCAATACACCTGCAAAGGAATGTGGTCCACACATTTATATTTACTAGTGCAATTTAAAAAAAAAATCAATATCATTGAAAATTTGTTTGACTTTATTTCAGTAATTCAGTTCAAAATGTGAATGTCATCTGCTGGTGTTGATCCACTGTGTTTTATTATCAAGTCCAAAGTCAGTGCAGTGTTTTCCCACAAAATCTTACAGCACTTCATGCAGATTTCATTTTCCAGCAGGACTTGGCACACTGCCCACACTCTGCCAAAAGTACCAATTGGTCTTATATAATATTTTAATCATTTTCTGAGACACTGATTTTTTTTTTTTTTTTTTATTGGCTGTTATCCATAACTATCCATAAATATATGAGTACTGAAATGAAGTAACTTTTCAATTGATTTCGATATTTTTGAGATGGACTAGTATATATATATATATATATATATATATATATATATATATATATATATATATATATATATATATATATATTGACACTGATACAGCTTTACACAAGCTCTCACAAGTAGCTTTGTTTCTGAGCCACATGGTCTGCTTTTTCTAACTCTACTAATTATTTCTTTTATATATATATGTCTAAAATAAGAATATATGTTGTGGCCAAAGTTGACAGGTAATGTGCTGTAAGCATATCAGATCTCAGTGCATCCATATGTTTGAGCTCTACTAACTGTTTAATAACAGATTTTACACTTTACAGGCTTGTTAACATGCGCAGTTAAAGGAGAAATCCAGTGTGAAATATGCTTGGGTTTTATTGAAACATGATAATGAATACTAACTTTTGTTGAATAGCCCACCTCCTTTCACCCCCAGCATTCTGAAATACAGCACTTTTAGCCGATGCTCCCAATTAACAGGCTTACAGTGTTAGTGATAGGGGCATAGAGTTTCCATGCAAAAAAAAAATACTTATAATAATTTTACACTATTTACAGACTCAAAGTATGAATAAATATGTAGGGTAGGGGAACAATAGGGGACTGCAAAATTGCACCAACCAATGTAGTTTCGTTTATGCTTTTAAAATGCTGGTGCTTGGAGAACCAGCTGAAGGTACTGTGTGTAAAAACAGTGTTTTTAATAAACTACCTGTAAACTTTTACAGCTCTCAGTGCCTTGTTTTAAATATCAGGGCCCATAAAATTCTACCAATGAAGTGTGAAGCTACTTTAAGCTTGTTAATGGTGTAAAAATAGTGATTGCTCTGATGGGTGACTCTATGCCCCAATCACTAGCACTGTCGGTAGTCTGTTGGGAGAATCTTGTAAAAGTGCTGTAATTGAGAATGCTGGGAGCGAACAGGGGTGGGCTATTCAACAAAGGATTGTACTTGTTATCATGTTTCACTACAACCCAAGTCCATTTCACACTGAATTTCTCCTTTAACGCCACTGACTTACATATAAGTAAGTAATTATTGTGCTGATTTGGGATCAGTCATGGAATAAAAGTACCAAAAGGACTTAAGACTACCTTAAATCAGGCTTCAAGCTGGCTTGCTGGCTTCAGCATTTCCTGATCTAGTGCTCAATGGCTCACATTTTGCTGTGTTCCAGCTTCTAGTAGGGTTCCTGATCCATTGGTTCAAGCGTGTGCCACTGCTGTAAGCTGCTTTAAACGTGTGCAGCACCATCATCCATGTACACTTACCTTTACCAAAAGTCAAATTTATCTGTAATAATGACCATAAATGCACAGTGTATTAAAAAAATAAAAGAAAATACAATGTAAAAGCTGTTCTCTCAAATGTGTCTTATTTATTAAAGGTCTCCTTCCGCTAAAATCTATTTTTTCTTGTTCTTTTTGAAATACTATAGGTCTCTCTGAGTTGTATATGATGCTGCATATGAAACTGTTCTTCAACCCCAACTGACTGTAGTAGCTAGTAAAAGAAAAGTCTCCGAAATACGAGTCGATCAGGAAAGACGCTGGTGTCTACATTAACTCATGGGTTCATGGCCACAGACAGAGCTGAAGCCAGGCTGGAGCCGAGCCGACACTGTCAGCTAACTAAGGAGGAGCTTACAGCTTCTGTTTACACAGCTAGTTAGCATTAGCTATCTTGTGTAAGTAACTATAGGTTTAAATTGGATCTCCGGTTGATTCTGCGTTTTACCAAGACCTTAATTATACACTAGGGAAGCACAGTTTGACAAGGCAGCACAACTCGACAGAACACCGGTCAAAGCGGGCGCCGTTCACGTCGGATTTTAAGATATAAAGCGAACTCTGGGGCTTCAACATGGTGAAACTGCCCAAACACAGAATCACCAGGTCTGAGGTAAGAGTTTAGTAGTGTTAGTTTTTCATTCATACTAGAACTACAAATACACATTTTAAAATGAATGAAAAAACAATGGAATGAGACTCTTAAGGTAGAATATAACTTTTCTTTACCTTTATCACCTTTATTCTTGTTTCAAAAATCAATATTTAATTTTTTGCTCTACTTCACAAATTCTTGTTGTTCCAAGCTGGTAAATGAAATGCACTTTTGGCAGATATGTCAATGATTACAGATGTGGTTTGATTAGACACACTTAACCACAAAAAGACGTGAAAAAATGCTTTCCCTGCTGCCCTATAAAAAAGGCTCTTTTAGGTAAGGTACTTCCTAGTGAGAGATCATTGCCTGCTAACGTGTGGTCCCCTATTTTTGGCCAGATCCACCTATTGCACAGTTTCCGTCCCTTTCTGCTAATTGCGTTGAGGAAATTCAAAACAAATCAGCTCCCACTTTTCATAAACAATTAAACTTTATTCTTACAAACAAAATCCTGTCATAAAACATTTTTTAGTATTGCTAACAATATTGTAAAAAAAATGCGTAAAAAAAAAGTGAGGAGCGTGCACCGCCATTCCGTAGAGGAACAGCTATTTTCCTTGATATTTTTTATGTTGTACACTACTTAGGGAGCCTAATTCTAAGTGAACAAGTGTGTCACCATGTTTTCCTCACATTATCAAAGTACGGTTTCTCACACAGGACAAATGCAAGGTCATTATACACCACTGGGAGCCGCTGGATCCCATAGGCACAGTGCAGAAATGTCAATAGGTCTCCAATACGCAGGCAAAGACGCGCTCCATACAAATAAGCCCAGTGATTCAAAAATATGTATTATTAAACACGTAATTAGCCACCAATATCAGGATAAAAATTGTTATTATTAAAATAAAAGCTTGTGTATATATTTTCCAGTTAATATAGGCTATTTTAAGCTGAATATAAGGTGGCCGAAAATAGGGGACCCTTGCAATTCCGCTGGTCTTGTCGCTAGTGGGCACCAAAGTAACCAAAACTTTAATAAAAAAAAAAAAAAAAAAACAGCGCTGGATATTAATCTACACAGATTTTTCTCCTGAAAATTGTTTAATTGGGTGATTAAAGTGCTTTCGTTTATTTACAATAAGCTTAGATTTCCAATATTGTGACTGAAATGGCCGAAAATAGAGGCCACCACCCTCATGGCAGAGCTCATGGCTTCCAACTGGCATTTTTCAGCAGGATAATGCTCACCCACATCACATCAAAGGTGACAGATTCAGTAGTTATTGGAACAGCTGGGAAATCAGCTTCAACCTAGGAGTGTGCAGGATCTACAGGCACACACAGGTCAATTAATTACTTGCTTTATGAACTTTTCTTGATGCTTTCTTCTGTAAATTTTGGCACCCTCTCATTCCAAACCGTGAACCAACCATGCTGAGCTGGTGAGCAAAACATACTGTCAATGCCAACCAATTTCAATTAGTCTCTAAATATTTTCTCTAACAAAAGACACATCCTCACTTAACATTCATTATTATAATGAGCAAGAAAAAGAGACATTGCTTATATAAAAAACTTAAATAAAGACACCAAAAGCCTTATGCATTTTCTTTGCATAATGAATTTATTTAATTAACACAATTTCTGGAAAAAATAACTTTTTCTTTCTCTCAAAAACTGCTGGATTGTGTTCAAGATAAGGCTGCACAATAGATCATTTCAACAGCATCTCAGCAGTTATCTCAGGGTGTTCAAAATGTCTTGCTTGTTTAAAACCAAAAGAAACATGTACACTGCTTTCATTTCCTGGGACACATTTTACTTCAGTATTGAGTAAAGCTGAGTACATTATTAATATTGAGAAGTGTCGGATCATTGACCTGGTTAAAATCTCGGTATTTTTCAATATCGCAATACAGATCACAGAAAAAAAAATAGTGTAAATGTAATGTACTTTTTTTTCAGTATTATGCAGCACTAGTTCAACCAGAGTGAACACATTCACACTTTGTCAAAATGACTTTTTACTACAACACTCTGTGTTCAGGTAAATAAAATGCTTCTTAAACTAGATACTTTGTTCAGCTTGGATTTGCCTCTCTGGACATCACAAATGCCTCTGCAGGAACTGCTGTAGTTGGTGAGGGTAGCGTCAAGCGTCAGTATCCCAACTTTGGCGGCACACTTTTTGGACCCCACACACTTCTGCCATTCTGGATTTGATGAGATTGTTGTTTGTCCCAGACACATTGAAATCAACTTGTCTGTTCACACTATGAAATATCTAAACATGGCAAAAATAGGATTTTTAGGATTGTAGTCTGATGAACATAGCCAAAAAATCTGATCTGAAGAAACATTTAATCATTTAAACTGCTTCCAAGACTAAGATCAAGAAGGTAGCTTAGGTAGCTTTATCAGTGTCAGTGTTTTGGTGAACACCCTTTAAACCTTATCCATTACAGATTATGTGCTGTTGTGCGTTTAAAGTTACCTGACAATAAAAAAAACTTATAAATACTATATAAGTTTAGCTTTGACTGCTATATAACACTGAATTTGAGAGGTATTTATTTTGAACTTCATACTAGAAAAAAAAAAAAACATGCAGGGTTAAGTTTTCAGAAAATGGATGAAGGAATGTTTTCTGTAACTCAAAACAACATATAAAAACCTTCTGAATCTGAACTACATCTGAAGTATATCAGTCAATCACCGCCAGCCGTTACTGCAGTGCATCATGTGTGAAACTGATGTAAACTTAATGGCCTGTAAAACTGAAATGCCACTGGATCACTTATGGAATAATATATTGTGACAAAGATTCTTCATGGAGTTACAGGACTTCCAACAACAATGAGATCCAGGGTTTTAAAGTCCATTTCTTCTATTCACATGAACCACTTTGTGCGTGTTGCCAAAAAAAAAAAAGTAACGGAAAAAGTAAACAAGAGAAAACGGACTGATAAAGAATGTTTTAAATCTATTTGATAAGAATTCAGGAGTCATTTGATGATCCGGTAAGAAAACTATTCTCTATTTAACAACCCAAGATGGATCTTTCTTTATATTTTCATTTTTGGGACCCAGAACTGCCACTCCTCGCGTCCTCTGTCCAATACCAAGATACCTGCAGACGAAAAACAGGAAAAAAGTAAAAAAAGATTCATTTAAAGGACCATTAAAGATTATATTTTCTATAGTATATTTTCTATAGCAGAGCTTCAGCCAGTATTTTCTTATTTGAACTGTGTTTCTCGTCATGGAGATCCGTGTGGGTCACCATTCTCCCAGTCATATTTCCCTACTCAGGGTTGGCAGGTATAGAAAACAACATGAAAACAGAGTGCTGCAGCCATGAAAACAAGCAAGCTGTATATATTTCTGCTGAACAGGTAATCAGTGAGCTTCAGGAAGGTTGCTGGACAGATATTTTGAAATGTTTATATTCACTGATCAGTAAGAGTAGTCACTGCTTGCCATTGTGTGTAAATCTGGCAACCCGTGATGGATTAGTGTCTATGACAGAAAACTCATTCTCACTCACTCATTCTCATTTATTACTTACACTTTCAGATCCACAAATCAAATCAACAGTGCACTTCATCACCCTACAAGCTTAGAACTATAGCAAAAACCAAAATAAAAATTAAATATATAAATTAAGCCATATAAATACTGCATATTTATTGAAATAACTTATTTTTAATACACAAAATGCAAATACTTGTCAGCTTTTAAGCTTCATAAAGAAAATCACATAAAAAATAATAAAACCAAATAAATAACAGGCACATTTTGTATACATTATTATTATTGTGTTTTTTTAATATAAAATGTACTTACCGGCCAGCCACGTCTATAAGGTTTTTGTGCGTTACAGCAAATAGTCTCTCTCTGTGAGCCTGTTTGATCTCATCACTGACCCCGTTTAAAAACAGCCCCAAACCTGCAGCATGAGAAAGACGTGGAGATCTTAGCAAACAAAAACAATAATAGCACTTACTTTACAGATTTGACACAAAAAATAATCAAAATGTGTCACATTTAAAGAATATCATAGATTATATATATTGTATTTTTGCACTATAAGGCACATTTAAAAATCTTTAATTTTCCCAAAAATCAGCCTTATAATCCGGTGAAGTACAGCGTTATATAGGAGTTTAAGTTTAGTTCTCCAGCAGTATTAGCATTACCTGCTAACCTCGCTAAGCGCTAGCTCTTTGGCCGTTCTTTGGTGAGTATTATCAGCCTGAACCCTGCTGCTAATCCCTGCTAGCACTGCTGGAGAAGCATTGGCATTAGTCACTAACCGCACTAAGAGCTAGCTCTTTCGCTATTCAAAGGTGAGTATATCGGACTGTAGTCTGCTTGTTTACCATGTTAAAATAAGCTATGTGGGACTAACCGCTAGCTAATATCACCCTGGCTTACAGGAACACTCAGGGTTCTCTGTCAGGCGGCATCTATATCCTGCTAGCACTGCTGTTAGCAGCTAATGCTAATGCTGCTGCACCCAGCCTTAGTGGAAATCTGGAAAACTAAGCTTACTGTAAATAAACTGAAGCGCTTTACTCACCCAAATAAACAGTTTTCAGAAGTAAAATCTGTGTAGATTAACATTCAATGCTTGTTTGAACAATTACAGTTTTGTTTACTTAGATGCCCCCAGTGACAAGACCTGCTGAATTAGAAGGAAAACATGGCGACACCCGTTCCTTACTAGTGTCTCATAACGCGCCTTATAATCCAATGCACCTTATGTATTAAAATAGACCAGAAAATAGATGTTTATTGATAGTGCTCAAAAAATACGTTAATATTTACATTTTAAGCAAAACAGGCAAAAAAATCTATAAAGATACTAATATATATATATATATATATATATATATATATATATATATATATATATATATATACACACACAAGACCTTTGTCTGAGGGGGCAATGGGAGCATCCACAGCGGAGAAGATAGACAGCTTAGCCTCGTCCACGTCCTGCTGCATAAACTTTCCGTCTCTGGCCCAGTCCACACCACTTCTGAATGCCCCCAGAGTCTGAGAGCAGTTAGGATCTCTGTGGAATTGTGGTAAAAAAAATTATTCAATTACAGTGCTCACCAATTTATCATCAACACATCACAACATTGTTTATTGCAATCATTTCTAGGAATATATTGTCTACAAAAAATCTTACCTACAATAAATTTACCTACAGTAAATACAAAGAAACGAAGGAGTGAAGTTTCTGACTGAGTGTGCTCTCTCTCTGACTGAACATAACCTGGAATCAGATTCATTCACTCTGAAAGGAGACCGCTTCACACCCGCCCAGTTTACAATTAATCTTCTGCATGCGCGGTGCAATTACCCATTCTCACCAGAGAGGGCACTATAAATCCCCTAAATCTCAAAACTTATTCACTTCAGCTTTAATATTGATCTACAAATATGAATTAAATTATGAAATAAATAAAAACCCAAACTTTTGAATGGTACTGTAATATATTAATAATATACAGTGTTTGTGCAAAACTCATTTTTTCATTATATGAAAGTTTTTTTCTATTATACAACTTTTTTCATTATGTGATCTTAGGAATTTGAGAATTAAAGAATTAATTTGTACATACTTTTGATCTTTTTAAATATTTACTCAGCGGTGAAAAAATGTGGGAAAAATGTTTAAAATTTAGTTTCATTTTCCTTGGTTTCGGCCCAAATATTTTTTTTTGCTTATTTACACTATTATTTTACTCAAAATCCTGCTTTTGGTAAACTACTGTTGTAAAACACTTAAAAATAGATTTAAAAAAAAGATAAAAATAAGCTTAAATACTGCGATATCGATTTAGTGCCGTATCACCCACCCCTACACACCTGTACGAGTAAAATGAGAACAGGCCGCCTCCGCCCATTCTTGCTCCACCACCATAAGCTCCACCCTTTTCTCTGATTTCTCCATGCAGGAACTTCGCACTCATCAGCCTTCCTAAAACACACAGACTAAAACAGAAAAAAACAAGTTTAAAACAGTTGAATGTTTTAAGCTGGTAATGTACAGGTAATTGTGATATTGTGAGACAGTGTGCAGTTGTGTTTACCTGGCATAATCCTCGTGTGTGAAGGGGACAGTGCGCACGCACTCACTAACGAAGTTAACGGGATACGGCAGCTCAAAATACGTCTTCATCTGACAGGGCTTAAAATTAACCTCCTAAAAAGCACAAAGTACAAAAAAATATAAATTAAAACAGAAACGCTGAGTAAAGCTTTGTAGGGGAATAAGGTGAAAGTTTGGGCACTCTCGGCTAAATGACACATTTTGGGTTGTTTTTATTAATAAGATTTAAAACGTAAAAATATTTTCAGGAAATCTATAATATTAAGTTATATTTTTCACACTATAAGGACTATACCGTATTATAAGGCATACTATCAATTAACGTCTATTGTCTGGTAAGGTAAGGCTTTTAAAAAAAAAAAAAAAAAGAATGTACTTCAAAGTGAAACGAGCGCCTGATGTTAATCTACACAGATTTCTCTCCTTTTGATTTGGAAATCATTAAAATAACAATGTGCCAAAATCAGAGCACACCTGGCTCTTAAAGGAAATGGCAAGTGACACACTGATTGGGTTAACTCAACCCAAAACACACCCGTGATCAATTATTAGAACAAAAATTAGTACATGCCTAATAGGTGTATTTATCCTGACGTTACGATAGCAAAGACACACAGACATTCCCTAAAACAAGTTGCACAGTGCACAGTTTAGCTTGTAGTTTCTTTTGTGCGAATGTTACAAATTGGCTGTTCAGGGGAACTGTGGAAGTCAAAATGAAATCTGCAAGATCAAGAAAACTTTCAAAGAAAACTTGCATGTATGTATGCTGGCAAGACAGCTAAATTAAAAGCCTATACGACTGCTAAGCACCAATACAACAGTTTCTCTAAAAGTCAAGAGTATATAAAATAAGAATATTTTAACCACAATAAGGCAATATTCCACTTTTGGAACAGCTCTCACAGGCCCTTTTTCTAAAGATCGTGATAGACCTAAAACAGGTTGTATTTTACAAATGTGTCATTTGGCCTATAGTATTACTTTAGTGAAATAATAAATTAGCACATACAGAGATGAGTTTACGACTGGCAGCTGATCCAGAAGGAGCATGAAGATCCAATGGTCTCTGAATAGAAACAAAAACACAAAAAAACATCTTAAATTCAAATGCTGTAAACCTGTCCTGCTAATATTACCACCCACAGTAGACAGTGCAGTGGGTGCTAATGATCGAGACTGGTGAAGTATGTCTAAAGGATTCCTATCCAATCCTTGTATCATTCTTTTATTTGTTTTTCAATTGAGAATCCAAAATTGTAAAATGAAAAAACAATGATACTTACATTTTTCGTTTTTGAATATAATACCGAAAAACAAATAACGGTTTGTATTTTTTGTTTTTTTATTTGATAATACAAACAAAAATGGGAAATAAAAAAAAACAGACCAGAAGCTGAACTTGATTAAGATTTTTCACTAGTGCCTTTTTTGGATTGCAGTTCCACCTTAAATACTAACTGTAGTTACACACAGACAGTCATCTTTCATCAGTAAAAGGTTTATGTCCTTTATTCATGACTGGATTTGACTGCACGGGGGGGCAAAATTGGGTCACAGTATTATCTAACTGTAACACTAGAGCGCATATATAAGCAGCAAGTTATAAATGTAGATAACTGATGGTAATCACAGCAGCCCTGTAAGAGATCATAAGCGAAAAATGCTCCTTTCCCTCCCTCAGTGCTCCATTCGTAAAACCGAGCCCAAGCAGTTAGAACTACATTTCCCTAAAAATACTATGACTCTCGTAATTTTACAACTTTAATCTCTTAATATTTTGACCTTAATTTATAATATTACAACTTTAATCTTGTAACTAGGGCTGTGACGATAATTTTATTACCGCAATACCGCGGTTATGGGACGTCACCGCGGTGATGAGCTCATTACCGTCATTACCGCATTTTTTTATGGCTGTCAAATCTGATTGACTGCGTTTTGAGCGGTAGTAAAATGCTCCATATAGGCACAACTGTGGTGAATTCAGTATTAATATGTCAAGTGTAAGTCCTACACTATAGGGCTGTGCAATATATCAAATATATTTTGATCGCGATAGATATTGGTGTCAAACGATCTCAAAATTCATAATATCGAATATAAAAAATTTTGTCATTTATCTGTGCTGCCGCTGCACTGGCGCGGCGGCGAATGGGTTAAGCAAAACGCGGTGCGTGGTACTCATTGAGGTCAGAACAGCTCTGGAGTCTCCTGCTCACTTCGTCTCCATTGAGGCTGCTGAAGAGAGTGAAGATTAGCAGCACTAATATTGGCTCGGAAATGGAAGCTACAGGGCAGGCTCAGTAAGTTGAGAAAAAAGGAAGAAAAAGACTCAGAACAGAAGAGAATCATCTGCAAGATTTGCCGGAAAGTGGTGTCTGCACCTCTCGCCAACACATCAAACTAATTCACCCACCTCAAGGTAAACCATAGAGCCATGTAAGGTGTTCCGTGGTCACATTTTGAGAAAGTAAAATATATTAATTCATTGTCTGGCTGCTGGCTGTTCTGCGTGAGCACCGCGGAGAACGCGCGGCATTGCGCCTCAGTCTTGGTAAAAATAGTAAGGTTGGTTGAAGTGTAGTTCAAACAGCAAAGCAATGATATAAAACGATAACCACCATCTTTACTGAAATGTTGTTATCTGACCAAGTCTGAGGTAAAATGCGCTGCGCCTTGTCTCTTTCACAGCACGCGGAACTGAGTTCAGAACCGCTACAAATATAACCATATAAAACTCAGTTCAGATAAATAAACTTCAGATGAGTAAGGACACGTAAAGTGAAACAAAAATTGTCAAACATAAAGGACAGGTTTCTATTATTTTAAAATGGAACTAATGTCTTTTTTTTGGTCGGTTGTCTCTTGCGAGCCGATTTCTTAACGTCACGACATTTTAATCAACATATTATATGACGCGGGTCCCGTCAGGATATCTTGCGGCACAGACAGAACTGAATTGTTATTGGCGGGAACAGGAGTTTAATCAATCCAGAGGATGTGGGAGCACATTAATAAATAGTTAAGAAAATTGTAATAATCACGCAGTGATTCTCATGCAAGCAACAAAAAAACCCTAAGCACAAAAAAGGAGCGGAGAATGGACCGACACGCGCACACACACACCGATTTTTTTTTGTAATGTGGTAAGAAACGTGACCGCACTATTCAGCGCGGTTTTAATAAATATTTTTTTTAATTTTAAGCACTAAATGTAATTTATTAAATTTATTTAGGACCGCGGGGCAGGTGCGGCAAAACTGTGTATGTGGCGGGCTGATGCGGGATTAAAAGAAGGTTTTTTTTTGCGGAACGGTAACGGGACAAAAAAGAAATGATGTCTGAATTAATTTCCTCCAATCAAATATAATTTAACATGGTTTAAGAATATAAAATAATTTATAAACAAACGAAATATTTAATATTGAGCTAATAGCCCAAGTGCAAAAATACAAAATCTGTAATACTCTGCACTGCACAATTCAAACGAAATAGCCGTAACGCAGCTGCGCTCCTGCCCTGCGATGCAGCCGAAGCCTGGTGTGAGGCAGCAGAAATTCTGGGGTGAAAACTACATAACTACACAACATAAGGAGACATAATGCACTCCAAATATTCAGGAGGGAAGTGAAATAAATGATACTGTACAGATATAATCTGTATCTAGTAGATATTTAATGAGAAATAAGAAGAGTGTGAATAAAAAAAAAAACAGACGCCTATCACAGACTTCTTGAGCCTTGAGCCCGAACGGCCCGAGGAAAGGGGTGAGAAATATATTTTTTTCGGGGCCGGGGGTCAGTGGAAAATTTTGCTGTGGATTAATTCGTCTTTTTTTTTAAACGAATAGTAGAATATTCGCTACCAATTACTGCCGAATATCCTGAGCTCAAAACCGCTATTCGGGCCAGCCCTAAAATAGATCTATGGATGGAGAAGGGGGAGGCGGACAAGCTCCTCCTTCAAAAAGTCTGCTCGGAAAAAGACAGGTTAGCTGTACAATGACGAATTATACAGGCAGCATATGTTCACTTGTTATGCTGTATTTATGGTTTATGTAGAGGTTGTGTGTAGGCTGTATGGTTTGAAGAATAAAGATCTGTTACCAATAAATTTGTGGTGTTTTTTTTTTTTTTTTGGGGGGGGGGGGGGTGTTTTGGGGTCTCGCGGTTAACCGCAATATCGCGGTGATGCGTCAGTTTTTTACCGCGGTTATAAAAAATCAATACCGCCCCAGCCCTACTTGTAACCTGTGTTCACATTTTGACATGGTGGCATCGATATCGGTAGCCTAGCCTTCGGCTCTCTCGCCGCAAGGCACCTTCCGAGTGGGGAGAGCTTGGGTTACCTTTGCGGGGGTTTCTGCTGCATTTAATTTTGTTTTTTGGTTACCAAAGGATCATAAATACGGTCAATTCCAGTCATGAATAAAGGGAAATAAACCTTTTACTAATGCAGGATGAATGTCTTTATGTTACTGCAGTTAGTATTTAAGGTGAAACTGCAATCCAAATAAGGCACTAGTGAAAAATCTAAATCAAGTTCGGCTTCTGATCTGTTTTTTAAATTTCCAATTTTTGTTTGGATTATCAAATAAAAAACAGAAAATACAAGCCATTATTTGTTTTTAATGTTATGCTCAAAAACGAAAAACAAAGTAATTAATTTTTTTTTTTCATTTTCTGATTTTGGATTCTCCATTGAAAATCAAAAGAACGAATGATACAGAGATTCTATCCCATGACATCCCTATACATGTCAGTGTATCAACCTGTTAAAAAAACAGACTACTTAATGTGACAATGTGTTGTGTATTACCTTAACAATATTTGGTCTGACAGGTTTTCGCTCTTTTCTGTGAGAGGCTATATTACCCATAAACCTCTCCACTTCTACTGCAGCATCCGCTATTTTCTGAGGAGTAGCATTCACTGCACACCTGAAATGGTACATTTTAGATATTAGATTTATTAAAAAAAAAACTGTATTTTACTCATGGTGTGCATGAATACACATAAGAGAACCATATTGTTTGCAATGAAATAAAAGTAAATTTAAATGTAAGAAATTCTGCTTGTTCTTTAACTTGCATTTGGGTTTGTAATTGTATTTTGTGTAGAAAAATACGCAAAAAGAATTACAGTTTGTTTACTACACAGATTTCTCTTCTGAAAACTGTTTAATTGGGTGAGTAAAGCTCTTCAGTTTATTTACAGTAAGCTTAGATTTCCAATATTTTAGCACAGTTAGCAGCAGCGCTAACCATGGTTAGCAGTGCTTAGCACTAGAAAATGCCCCCTGACAGCTCTACACTGAGGAACCCTGGATTTTATTTGTGCCTTAAGCCCTATCTGGATGGGATTAGTTTCTCAGGGGGAGGTCTGTGAAAAATATTTCACACTACAACTCTTGCATCCAGACTGTAATTGAAAAAAACAGGAGTAAAAGTGAGTTTTTAGTCTTTCTCAGTCACATGACATCACATTCAGTAGCTCCTCCATTTCCACACGCTGTTGTTTTCACGTGGATCTCCACGGAAACATGTGCCCAAAGTGTAATTACAGTCCGCAGCAGTGGACAAATGGCTATTTTATTAAACTCGAGGAGAAGAAACTCAGATGTGGATCCGGACAGGAATAAAATTACCGGAGGATCACAGAGTTCAGCGAAAAACAGGAGATAATTCAGCCTGTAGTTTTCTCAGAGGACGTCTGAGAAAAACACATACATGGTCGTTCCGCACAGGAATAAAATCACAGAGGACCCCCACAAAAGAGAACATTTCCCCAGAACCCCCTGAGAAACTAATCACATACAGATAGGGCTTTAAAGTCCAAAAAAAAAGATACATAAACATTTCAGTTATTAGCATGGGTTCCACTGTAAGTCATTGTGTTTAAGAGTAAAGTCAGATTTAAATAGGGGTTTAGGATGTTAATGTAAAAAATGGAAGAAAAATGAACAGAATATAATGAAATTTACCTCATATTATCTGGATTGAAGAGATGTCTCTTTATTCTTGGCAGCTTTCTTAACACAGACGTCAGATCAGACATCTCAGCCATTCGCTTCATAAACTTCACCTAAAAAAAAATGAATGAATGAATGAAGTTACACTTACCTTAACACCTTTCTAGACACCCAAGGACGCTTTACAATAACATTTTACACACAACCAGTTACACTCAGCACTCAACCACATATATATTCAAGAGGAAGATAAAGGATCACAAGCCATCAAACTAAGCTGATACTAACAAACTAAGCTAAACTGCTTAAGCTAAACACACCACACTCAAACTAAACACTAGTTTATTATCTCAGTACTTCATACAAACTTACATACTACTCAGTATAGCTGTAATGCTTACCGTGTGCAATATCTACCTCACTACATGTCACCTTATCTACCTTCACCATCTGTGCAATATGTTTAACGTGCAATATTTCTCTCACCTTTTTATCTACTATTTATTTGATATTTATTTACTGCTACTCTTTGTGCAATAATACTGGTCACACCCTACCATAATTATATCTCTATGCACTAGATGTATATATATATACCGGTATATATATTTCCTTTACTATATATAATTTTTTTAAAGTAGCTTTTATATATTTCCTGTAATTGTTTTTGTATATATAGATTTATCATTATTTGTTTTTATATATCTTTTTTTCCTGGCCTGTTTCTCTGTCCTTTCCTCTGTACTGCTGTAACATTGTAAATTTCCCCATTGCGGGATTAATAAAGGATTATCTTATCTTATCTTATCTTATCTTATCTTATCTTAAACTTTTGCACCAGGACTAAAGACATAACGTTATCCAAAAGCAGTGCGTAAGACTGGTGGAGGAGAACATGATGCCAAGATGCATAAAAACTGTGATTAAAAACCAGGGTTATTTCACCAAATACTGATTTCTGAACTCTTAAAACTTTATAAATATGAACTTGTTTTCTTTGCATTATTTGTTGTCTGAAAGCTCTGCATCTTTTTTTGTTATTTCTGCCATTTCTTATTTTCTGTAAATAAAAACTCTACAACACAGGACAATATTTTTATTTGGAATTTGGGAGAAATGTTGTCTGTAGTTTATAGAATAAAATAACAATGTTCATTTTACTCAAACATATACCTATCAATAGCAAAATCAGAGAAACTGATTCAGAAACTGAAGTGGTCTTCCAGAGCTATATGTATATAATAATTTACTAATTTACCTAGGTGATATCTTGTGAAAATGAATAATATAGAAATGGCATTGTCATTAAAAGCAAGATAAAAATATATTTAGGCTATTTAATTTATTCAGTGGAAGAAAAAGGGGGAAACATTTATGAAAACATGACAAAATGTGTTCGGTATTCGTACTTCAGCCAAATATTTCAATTTGGTTGGTTTTAACCAAAGATTTCGGTGCATCACTATATTTGGTGCATCCCTAACGAAGTGAAAACTAATTCACTCATTTAACAGACAAACATATCTTAGGAGTTCTGACACACAGGGAAAGCACATTAAGTATTAATAATCATGTGATCTTGTGCCTGATAGGACTGATGAGGTAACAACTAACTAACCTGGTCCATTCCACTGAAGGTCTCCTGCAGATCAGCAGAGGGCGTGAGAGTCCTGGCTGCCCGGGTCATCGCGTACAAGTGACCCGAATACGAGATTCCATTAGACAGTTCCTGAGCTGCCATCATCACCAGCACTCTCAGCCTCTCCTCATCATCAAAATGAGGACTGAAATAACAACAAACGAGTGATAACGCTACAATAAAATAAAAATAAAAATCTATTTAAAAATTACATTATTTTTCTGACTATAAGGCGCACTTAAAATCCTTACATTTTCCCACAAAAAAAATCGACAGTGTGCCTCAGAAGCGCTTTACTCACCCACATACACAGTTTTCAGAAAATAAATCTGTGTAGATTAATAATCAGTGCTCATTTGAATTAGAATTTTTTTTTTTTTTTTAAGAACTACAGTTTTGTTTACTTGGCGCATCCCCCAGCTTCCCTACTACAAGGAAAACATGGCGACACCCTTGTTTCTTATTATTGCTACTTAATATGTACCATAAAAGCCAGTAAAATATAATTAATAATAAAAGCTTTTAAACTCCAGTTATAAAACTTTAAATTCTGATAGTAACTTCAGCAACAGCTCCTTAAACAGTCAATCTGTTCACACTTAGACTACAACTGCTTATATTTGCTTTTTAAAAAAAATTAATTCAATCTACTTTCTTAATTTAAAGAATATTATGAAACAGCTTCATTCACTGCAATTCATTTTGGACTTGCAGGATTCTGAACTCTCCCAGTAGGAAATCTGACTGGTTGGAGTGTTCCAGTTGAAGTTTCTTACATGAAACTAGAAAATTCCTACATCTAAGCCCACATATACTAATAAACTTAAACCGTTCCTTCTACATTTACCTGTTAAATAGGTCACTCCAGAGATTAAACATGTCAGGCAAGTTCCTCTCCAAACAGGAAGAGTTGAGAAGAATCCCCTACAGAACACAGACACTTTTAATCTTTAAATAAAAGGACAAACTGCACAAACATAAAAAACTGTAGCCGACAACAACAGCTTGTGTATAATGCAACAATTAAAAAGATACTACATTTAATTCATTTACACTCATCATCAAAAATAGTGGCCCCCAGAATAAAGTGTCAGATCGCAGTGCTATGTAGAATGAAGATAACAGTTACCGAAAGTTACCTAACCAAGTACACATGCATTTCTGGACAAGCTGAAGCATTCGGACTAAAGAGTGATTTTGCCCGAAATATGACTCCGTCTACTGAGTACTGAATTTTGGGTTTTTATTGGCTGTAAGCCATAATCAACAACAATAAAAGAAATAAGTGATTAAAATAGATCACTCTGTAATACATCTATATAATATTTCACATTTTAAACTGAATTACTGAAATAAATTTACTTTTCAATGATATTCTAATTTTTTGAGATTTTTTTGCACTAGTATAATGTCGCTATAAAGCCAGCTCACTGTAGAGTTAGTTAGTTAGAAACTAATTAAAGGCATTGTGATGATGCATACACCCTATAGGTTTTGTTTTATTAATTTATTATATCTTTTTATGGTAGAACACTGAAGATAAGTCAAACAAGTGTCTGTTGGTTTATTTCTTCCAGGCGTAACAATAATGAGCGTATATTTAGCATTAGCATGTCTACCAGAACCGTCAAGCACTTACTTACCTGTTCATACAAGTCAAGTTCTGCCGTGTCTGATAATATCTGTGGCGTTACGGACATTCCTCCGGTCTTTAGCTCCATCTGCTGGGCCTGCTGACGATAATCCATCTCTCCACAGCCCAACCTGAGGTTAAATAGTATTAGATCACTTTCAGAAAAACAAACAAGAATCTTAATCTTGGATTAGTTTAGTCTGATTAATAAAAATCTGGAGGAATTAATTTTTTTTAAAGTGTACAAAAAAAAACTTTGGTTGCTCCAGCTCTAATATGGTATTTTTTGCACTATAAGGTGCATCATGATTATAAGGCGCACTATCAATAAACGTCTATTTTCTGATCTATTTTCATAGATAAAGCGCATTGGATCATAAAGCGCATTAGGCGACACTAGTAAGGAACAGGGGTGTTCCACATTTTCCTTCTAATTCAGCAGGTCTCACTACCAAGCTAAGCTAAGTAAACAAAACTATAATTCTTAAAAAAAAAAAAAAACACAATCTACCCAGATTTCTCTCCTAAAAAACAGTTTATTTGGGTGAGTAAAGAGCTTCAGTTTATTTACAGTAAGCTTAGATTTGCAGGTTTTCACTAAGGCTAGCCACAGTTAGTGGCTAATGCCTCCTGACAGCACTACACTGAGGAACCCTGAGTGTTCTATTAAGCCAGGGTGCTATCAGCTAGTGGTTCATCCCACATAGCTTGTTTTAACACCGTAAATACGCAGACTACAGTACGATAATACTCTCCTCAGAACAGCGAAAGAGCTAGCGCTTAGTGTGGTTAGCGGCTAATGCTAATACTGCTCCGGTCTCGAATCTCCTATACATAGAGCACACTGGATTTTAAGGCACACTCAAGATTTTTGGGAAAATTAAAGGATTTTAAGTATGCCTTATAGTGCAAAAGATACGGTACATGACAACAAATTTCCTATTTTATTTCTATGCCATCTACTCCATCTTCAAGGCCTTTTACTGGCTGGTGTTTAGCCTCACTTGGTGATGACACTGCAGAAGAGGGGCACGTAGATCTTCAGGTCTTCTGGCAGGGTGTTGAGGTTACACATGGCTCTGAAATACACCATGCCGTTAGTGGGCTGCTCACAGTACTGGACAGGAACTCCTCCTGCAGGAAAGAGGGGGGAGGGGGTTGATGGTACAGATAGAGACAGTTCATTAGAAATGCAACCTAACAGTTTGTTATTGCTAGTGCTGGAGGCACTATTTATAAATATTTATTTATAAATCACTTTCTGGCCATTTGTCAGCTTATATCTCTTCAATGATCTTAATAAATAACAGTAATTATCAGACTCACTCCAGTGGCTGGATTACCTGTCAGGTAACAAGAGTTTTTAGTGAACTGGGAAAATCTGCTTTTAGCTACAGTGCAGTCGGATCACTGAATTATTTCAAATTTTTAGTTTCAAGGCACCATCAGAAAGCCTGTGATTGTTTTAAATAAGTTTATCTTTTTCTTATTATTTTAATTTTTAATTAGTTTTTTTAATGATTAAAATTACTTTTGTTTTTATTTAGATTAGTTTATTACTATTCATTTTATCATTTCTTATCATTCTTATAATGTTACTTCACTTTTACTATTATTATCTTTTTCTACATTTTAGATTATATAAATTATTTACTTTTTGTGTGTCAATTTTCCTATATATATATTTTTTAAATATATTTAATTAATCTATATTAAATGTTTGTTTGAATGTTTAAATGTTTTATTTTATTATTATCTTTAAAATATTTAGTTTCATATTGTTTCTAATTTCTTATTAATATTTTCAATCCCTTTTAAACTGTAAATGCTGGGCGGCACTGTAAATGAGGGTCTCCCCCAATGCATTCCTGAGTAAAAAAAAAAAAAAGGTTAATTGATTGATGTCCTTTTTTAATAAAGAAAATTGGCCTTTCTTTATCTTGGCCTCCCTCTACATTTGAGGAGTGAAATTTAAGTTTTAAAAGACATGTTTTACACATGCATTTCTGGACAAGCTGGGGCTGAAAGAAGCATTTTAACATACAAGTGATTTTTGCCCAAATATGACTCACAACAGGGACCTGCCTCACCTGCTTAATCAGTTAATCAGGGTATTAGAGTCTCACAACAAGAAACTTACTGGCATTAACTGGATTAACTAGACATCTAGATGTACATTTCAGTCAAAAAGACAAAAGCTTGGACAGACCTTCAATTTAGTGAAAGAAAAACATATGGAATTATTTTCTAAACAAAAAAAAACAGAATATGTTTTATATTTTAGATTCTTTAAAGTAGCAAAGTTGCGTGCTCTTACTTTTCTAGTTTTGCACATCCTGGCTGGATTTTCTCAGTCGGCTTTATGAGGTAGAGTCTCCTGGAATTCAGGCTTTCAGCTGTGCTGATCTTATCAGAATGTGTTTGAGAGCATCAGTTGTATAGAGTTGATATAAAGGTAGAGTTGGTATAAAGTGAATAGCTCTATTTGAATAATGTTCTAATCCAGATTATGAGAAGCAAGAACTACTTAAGTAAGTAAAGAAAAATAAAAAATGCTTTCAAGAACTTTCAAGAAAGTATCCTCAAAGTGCAGTCACAGCCAAGACCATCAAAAACATTAGGATGGAACTGGCACTCATCAGGACCGCGCCAGGAAAAGAAGAGCAAGAGTTCCCTCTGTTACACAAGATAAACTTATCAGAGTTACCAGCCTCAAAAAACGAATGAAAGGAATAAAGTCCTTCAAAGTCTGAATGACTTCAGTTTTCATTTACTATGTAGGGAAACAAATTAAATGAAAAGGTGTGTCCAAACTTTTGACTGGTATTGTATGAGCTGTGTTTACCTGCTGTACTCATCTGCACAGGTGTGTACGGTATGGTGGGCGTGATGTCAGACACCTTCAGGGCAGGTAAACTGGAGGCATCCTGAGTTTTGCTCTGTTCAGAAAGCAACTGCAAACCTGAGAAAACAAAAGAACCAGGTCACTAATTTTACAATCATCTAAAATAATAAATACTAAATAACAATCTATAATACATGAGCAAAAAATACAACAGATAACACTGGACAACCTATCAGATATGTTAATTACTTCAGAATATAAGTATACTGTTGTAACATGTAAAAATATTAATAAATACATAAATAAATAAAAAGATTTAAAATAAAGAAAAAAAATGAAGAATTTAAATGCAACAAAACTTAAAGGCTATTATTTTAATAAACATTAGCAGTGAATAATTTTAAAACAACAACCAATCTAAAAGAGAAAAACAGTAAAAATATGTAATACATACTTTTTAAATGACTAAAATTTATAAGACTAAAAGTAGACTAAAAAGTTAGTTTTTGTCGACTAAAACTAGAATTGAACTAATAATAAACAAAAGACTAAAATGTGACAAACTACTATACATTTTGGTCAAAAGACTAAGACTAAAACTAAATCAAAATCACTTGTCAAAATGTAATGAATCCAATAATGACTATATATAGGACCTGTGTGGATGTATAACGCCTTTTTAAAATTCTTTTAAAAAGGCTGTCTGACCACCTTGTGCCCACCTGTTCACAAGGCTCTGAGCCTGCTACTGTGCTAGGCCATAACTCTCTTAGCTCTTATTCTGTCACTTATGAGTAAAATAAAAACCTTTAAGTGTAACAAAGTGATTTGATTTATATTGTGATACATATTGATATCGCCTGATATGGAAAGCTATATTGTGATAAGATTTTTTTTCATATCAGAACTTGGGTCTTGCAGCAGGACAATGACCCAAAACACACCAGCAAGTCCACCTCTGAATAGCTGAAGAAAAACAAAATGAAGACTTTGGAGTGACCTAGTCAATGTCCTGATGACTTAAATCCGATTGAGATGCTGTGACGTGACCTTAAAAAGGTGATTCATGCTGGAAAACACTCCAATAAGGTGGAATTACAACAATTCTGCAAAGCAGTGTGGACTAAAATATGAAAAAAAAAGAAATGATGAAGGGGCAAACACTATTTTTTTACACCACTGTACGTGTTTATCTCTTTCAGTGTGTGGTTAGTTAAGTTTGATATGATCTTCAGGTTCTTACCCTTCTCGTAAATGTTTTTACGATCAGCTTCAGTAAGAGCCTGTATTTTCTGCTGGAGTTTCTCCAGCTCTGCTTCATTCTGTTTCTCCACGTACTGCTCATCTGGACTCATAGACAAGATCAGCTGGTGGGTGTTCTCCTGGAACACCAACAACACACAGCCTCTCTGTTATTACGACTGTTTTAAAAAGGTCAGTAAAGTTCAGTCAGTCACTCCTAGTAGTAATACAAGGGACACAAACAGCTTAGCCTTGCTTCTAATGGCAGGGTTTAGAACTGGCATTTTTTCAGCAGTGCTCATCCACACACAGCAAGCACTTTTCCTAATTTATTCCCATTTTCTCCCCAATTTACACGGTCAATTACCCAACCCACTCATTAGGACTCCCCCTATCACTAGTAATGCCCCAACAAACCAAGAGGGTGAACACTAACACATGGTTCCTCTGATACATGCACGCTTGGAGGAAAGCGCAGCGTCTCAGTTCTGATACATCAGCTCACAGATGCCCTGTGCTGCAGACATCACCCTAGGTGTGATGTGGGGAGAGAGCAGGGCCAATTGTGCTCCCTCTGAGCCCCGGCAGCTTGATGGCAAAGCTGCATGAGCTGGGGTTCGAACCTGCGACCTCCCGCTCATAGTGGCAGCGCTTTAGACCGCTGGACCACTCTGCGCCCTAGCAAGCGTTTTTTAGGAACATTTAAAAGTTGTAAGAAATTCCCCAGACTTGCTCACCATCCAGATTGCTCCAGAGTGTTGAGTGTTTTTGTCAGTTGTTTCACTGTCTGATTAAATACCTTAAAGTACTGCCGGACTTTGTCCTGTAGGTATCGAGGGTTCTCCTGCAGACACTGTCTGAATCTGGACACATTCTCACTGATTTTCAGCAAGTGGACCGGGTCTCCATCATGATTCCAACAGGATGCAATGTACTGAAAAAGATAATGAAGTGGGAAAGAAAAGTGATAAATTAAGGTTAGGGTGAAGTCAACTAAGTCCAGATTATCTTCATGTAGACGTTCTATGTAATATACAGCTCTGGAAAAAAAAAAAAAAGCAAGCACTTAAAAATTATGAGTTTCTTTGATTTTCCCACATTGAAAACCTCTGGAATATAATCAAACCACAAACCATCAAACCAAACTGAACTGAATTTTTGCACCAGGAGTAAAGCAGCATAAAGTTATCCAAAAGCAGTGTGTAAGACTGGTGGAGGAGAACATGATGCCAGACCTCAAATAATGCAAAGAAAACAAGTTTATATTCATAAAGTTGTAAGATTTCAGAAATCAATATTTGGTGGAATATCCCTGGTTTTTAATCACAGTTTTCATCTGTCTTCGCATGTTCTCCTTCACCAGTCTTACACACTGCTTTTGGATAACTTTATGCCTTTACCCATGGTGCAAATATTCAAGCAGTTCAGTTTGGTTTGATGGCTTGTGATCATCCACCTTCCTCTTGATTATATTCCAGAGGTTTTCAATTTGGTAAAATCGAAAAAAAAAAACTCAATATTTTTATATACTCTCTTATTATTATTTTTTTTTTACAGAGCTGTAGATGTGTTTCACTCACAGATGCGAGAGCCAGGCCAAAGCTGGTGGACTGGTGCTTCATCTGGATCTCAATTTTGTGCAGTAAAGCTTCAATTCTCTCCTCCTCAAACCCAGTCCTGCAAAGACAATCATTTATACATGCATGATTCCATATTATTTCGCTTTAAAGCAGCAGTCCCTAAGATTATAACAATACTATGATTGGTATCTGTGTCCTGGCACAACCCTCCCTGCAACGACTTATATATTGATTATAGCTAAACTAAAACCTGTGTGGTCTGATAGATTTATTAGATGTGATTGCACTCTACAGTTTAACACCATTTCATAAATTAAGAAATGCACAAAATAATGTCCTCAAAACACAGAATTTCACATAGTAATTTATTTACTTTATTGCACATTAAAAGTACTCTTCCACATGCTAAGTGCAATTACAAATTCTCACCAGAGAGGTCTCCAAATCCTACATTTGTTCAGTCAATATCCAATTAAATAAATAATAGCCAACATGTTGCCAACAAATCCCAACATGTTGCAAGCAAGCGAGCACTTACTCAATGATGTCATCGATGGTTTGGTTGATGATGCGTTTGACTGTCTCTATGTCTTCCTCCGCCATGCCCTGCAGACCAACACTGAACGATGCCTGCTTTGTACTGCCATCATACCTAAATAAAAACATTTTAGTTACACATTTAAATACTGTATAACAAATATGATAGTTACAGTATTTGTCACACTATAAGGCGCATCTGATTATATGGCGCATTTAGCGACACTAGCAAGGAACAGGGGTATCTCCATGTTTTCTTTCTAATTCAGCAGATGTCTGGGTGGTGAGACCTGTAAAGCTAAGCTAAGTAAACAAAACTGTAATTCTTAAAAAAGATATATATTTTAAAGTCAAGCGAGTGCTGGATATTAATCTACACAGATTTCTCTCCTGAAAACTGTTTATTTGGGTGAGTAAAGCACTTCCGTTTAATAACTGATTTTGTATTAGCATTAGCATTGAAGCGTTAGCGGTTACTGGCTAATGCCGCCTGATAGAGCTACTCTAAGTATACACTCTGAGTGTTCCGGACAGCCAGGATGATATTAGCTAGCAGTTCTTCCGTCATAGCTTGTTTTAACACGGTAAACACGCAGACTACAGTCCGATATACTCATGTCTGAACGGCTAAAGAGCTAGCGCTTAGCGCAGTCAGCGATTAATGCTAATGCTGCTCCAGCAGTGTTAGCCAGGGTTAGTAGCAGGCTACTGTAATGTAATACTCACCTCTGATCTCTAAAAGAGCTAGTGCTTTGTGTGGAAAACAGATAATGCTAATACCAGTCTTCTCCAGCCTTAGTGCAGGAGAAACTTCACTAAAACTCTTATATACTCTTTATAACTCTGTTCTTTAGCGGAGTGCTTCTTACAGCTACTGCTTCTTACAACCTGACTGGTAAAATTCATACATAAGGCGCACTGGATTAAAAGGCCCACTGTCAATTTTGGGGAAAATGAAATGATTGAGTGCGCCATATAGTGCAAAAAATATGATAATTGCTCTAATAATACCGTATTTTTCGGGCTATAAGGCGCACTTAAAATACTTATTTTTTCCCAAAAATCGTCATTGCGCCTTATAATGCAGTGCGCCTTGTGTATGGATTTTGCTTGTGTTTACTGACCTCGATTTTTATGTGGTGCACGGCGCTCTGTTGTGCAGAATTCCTCACCCACGCCAGAAAAAGATCCCCCTCTTGGGCTAGCGCGCGGTTACCTTTGACTGCCGTACTGCCTCTCGGCTGTGGCTCAGGGTAGCTAGTTTCCACTGTAGCTCCGTGGCCAGAACAAGGTGCCGGTAAACTTTCCTTTCCACCCGTTCTGGGGTAATAGCACAAACTGTTTCTTTTTAGCGCCCACTTCTAAGTAAAGTTAACCTCTTAACACGCGCTGGCCCACCGGCGGGCCAGAAATATTTAATATTTCATAACTGGCTGTGTTTCTGAATAGTTATGAACAGTTACAGGTTCAATATAGACATCCAATATACCATTTTAAAGCTTAGAATCTCTGCTTTTGAGCTATTTAGCCTATTTAGCGGAATATCCTTTCAGAAAATAAACATTTAGGGCGAAATATGCCTTGGTTATGATTTTAATAATTCATAACTCTCATATTTGCGTTTATCGTTCGTCCATATTTCATCGAATGCGGTCATGTCATACACCATTCGAACCGTCTGGCTCTCCGGATTCCAGAACTGTGCTTTTACTGTAGGATGTATGTTTCATGAATTAGAGCTGCGTCAGAGCGCATGTTTCCAGTAATAAAAGGCTCTCCTTTTGTCCTGGGGTAACCTCCGGTCACTGCCGCCACCCCCCGAACACACACCCGCGCTCAGCCACAGGTCCTACCTTCAAAACGCGTCCAGACTAAAGAGAATCCATCAATCCAGTCTCCTGTAATCCACAGTTATATCCAAACAGCGCTGGAAATCACTTCATCCAGAAATGAAACTTATCCAGCCTTTATCTCTGTTTTAAAACCGTTTTATTCACCGAATTCGGCACAACACGCTATTATAGTCAGAAGCCTCGCGGAGTAATGCGGTACTTGCTGTGCTTCAACATAATATTATGGTCTGTCGGAGCGTTGCGGCTACCGTTGTCAGGAGCCTCGCGGAGTAATACGTACTTGCTGTGCTTGTTGATTTATTGCTCAGAGATGTTGTTATTTTTCACAGATATTGTGAAGGATTTATTGCTCAGAGTTATTGTTACTGATATAAATAAAGTTTCATTTAGTGCGCCTTATAATCCAGTGCGCCTTGTGTATGGACTAACACTAAAAATAGACCGTTCACTCATCGTGCGCCTTATAATACGGTGCGCCTTATAGTCCGAAAAATACGGTACATATAAACTGGGTCCGTAGAATGTATGGCTCAGTCTGGATGTGTATAAGTGTAAATTTGTACCCTACTACAGAGGAGAAGTCAGAGCCTATCTTGGGTTCTATCAGCGCTTTGTAGAATGGAGAGTTAGGGCCAGAGATCATCAGAGACGACAGCAGATTCAGAGTGAAGGCCTCAAACGTGTCTGTGATGCTGCAGAAAAAACACCCAAAAAACAATATTGTTACAATATGGTAACAGAACATGAAGGCGTGTACACAGGAGTCTACTCAGAACTATAAATATGCGTGAATTAGAGTAATTTATGTGAATTAGATAAATATAACTTGTATAACAGAGGAAACTCTTGCTCTATTTTCCTGGGGCGGTCCTGATGAGAGCCAGTTTAATCACTGATCAAAGTTTTTGATGGTCTTTGCGACCGAACTTGAGGATACTTTCTTGAAAGTTCCTGAAAAGTTTTTTAATTGACTGACCTTCATTTCTTAAAGAATTTTTTTTCTTTACTTAGTTGAGTTGAGTACATTACTCAAATAGAGCTATTTACTGTTCAGATCAGCTGTTAACTGAACGCCATTCCAGGTGACTATCTTACAAGAGGAGCTACTCTGGTTTATTTACAGCTCTAGAAAAAAAATAAGAGAGCACTTAAAAATGATTGATGAGTTTCTTTAATTTTACCAAATTGAAAACCTCTGGAATATAATCAAGAGGAAGATGGATGATCACAATCCATCAAACCAAACTGAACTGCTTGAATTTTTGCACCAGGAGTAAAGGCATAAAGTTATCCAAAAGCAGTGTGTAAGACTGGTGGGGGAGAACATGCCAAGATGCATAAAAACTGTTTAAGAACCAGGGTTATTGCACCAAATATTGATTATTGATAATGTATTATTGATCTTTTTTATATTTTATAGTTTTTCAATGCAGAACATTTTTAAATCATGGAAAAACATTGAATTTAAAGTTGTCCACCTTTTGACTTGTACTGTATATGCTCATATCATCACTCAGCTTGATAACAAATTCATTAATCTGACCCAAAATAGCTTATGATCATTTCCTTAGCAAAGGTCAATGCATTCTGTTTAAAGCGTTTGAGTGTGTGTGTGTGTATGTGTGTGTACTCACTCTCCCAGCAGATAGCTCACACACAGTGTGTTCTGTTTAGTTGGGTCCGGGGCCATTGAGTCAGGACTGCAGGTCACATGATCTTCCCTCTAAATAAAACACAAATACAGTAAAGAATGTCAACCATTTTTACATCTGTTTAAGTTATGTACACAGTTCACGTATGAATATTATAACCTAATTGTTTATTTGTCCTTCTGTTTCCTGCATACATTATTATTAACCCTCATTCACCCTGTTCTTCAGGGTCCTGTAATCACTGATGAAGATGACTAGACTGAAGGATGAGCAACACTGTAAACTGTGCAGCAACAGATTCAGAGCTTCTGTCTCTGATTTTATTTTATCTACAGGGTGGATCAGCTGTAGGTAGGAGAGTGTAATAGAGTGGAGGACAGTGAGAGATTAAACACAGTGTTTAAAACCTCCAGCAGCACTGCTGTATCTGATTCACTCACTGTACCAGCACAGCACACACTAACACCACATAGACCACCACCATGTTAATCACTGCTAATCACTGCAGTGCTGATAATCAATCACCCACCACCCAAATAATAATAATAGCTGCTCTGTGGTGGTTTTCTGCCCTGTGGAGTTCTGAGTACTGAAGTATAGACATGCCCACTTTAACCTGAGGGCTCACCAAGACCTGAATCGTTTTATCCCAGATTAACAAAATGTTTAACCAAAACTGCACTTTTATTTACTTATTTAGGCAGTTTAGATGCTCTTTTTTCCCTAAATCACACTGTATTTTATCTGTCCCTTGTATTTACAATCTGCTAGAACTACTAGGCTACGTGTAGCTTTGTCTCAGAAGTATCTTTTTGTTTTTACCTTACTGAATGAAAAAATATTAAAGATATATATTATGCATCTTTATACAGCTACAAAATACCAATATATTATTTTTTCTGTCCATATTGCCCAGCCCTAGGTTGACATCTTTTCAAATATCATTTGGTCAGGGGTGCCAAAATCAAGACTCTCATATGTTTTGTCTTACCGGTTTGTGCCAGTGAATCTGAGCTGGTACTGCAGTGTTGGGATAAGTTCTCTGAAACTTGCACAGCGCCTCCTCCTGTATTTGCTTCAAATGCTGCTCCAAAGGTAAGTCTCCATACGTAAAAAACCTAAAAACAACAAAGATCTGTTCATTTCTTTACAGGTTGTTGGGTGAACCTTGCAAGGAACATTACATATCTTGTATGCAGTATTATACAATGTAAAGTAGTCAGTGTATAGCTACAGTATAACAGTATAAATTTAATGTTCCCTCAAAATAACTCAACACACTGCCATTGATGCCTAAACCACTGGCAACAAAATTGAGAGTTTATTCATCAGAACTGCCTTAACTCTCTCGAGCATGAAGTTCACTAGAGCTTTAAAGGTTGCCACTACCACTTCCACTCCTCCATGACGACATGTTCGAGACCTTTCACTTTTCCTCCACCATTGGTTTAAGGATGCCCCAAAGATGCTCAGTAGGGTTTAGGTCTGGAGACATGCTTAGCCAGATCCTCAGAGAGTTCTTTGCCATGAGGGGCCATATTAATCTTCCAGTGACCAGTTTGAGTTTGAGAGTGATACCACCAAATTTACCAAACCTGCTTCCCATAAAACTTTGCAACATTGCAATGAGGAGAGAAAATAGCCAATAGGGCACAATTTAGTCATTTTCACTTTTGTCAGATACTGTATACAATCAAGGAGACTGTATACAGTATCTGACAATAGTGAAATGGCTAAATGACTTTCTTCTTCTTCTTCTTTAAAAGTATTGGAACAGTAAAGCCAATGCAATTATTTCTGCTGTAGACTGAAAACATTTGGGGTTGACATTAAAAGATGAATATGAGACAAAAGATCAACATTTCAGTTCACACTGGTAAAGGTCAATCTTTGTCTCATCAGGCTTTTCTCTGTACCTCTTGGGAAATTCCAGCCTGGTCTTCACTCCTGCTCTCTGGAGGTTGTTGCTGATGTTACTAACAGTTATTTTAGGGTTTTTATGTACAGAACTCAATGTTTCTGTTTCATCAACTGCTGTGTTTTTTCTTTGTCTACCTGTTCATCATCTGTTATTTAGTACACCAGTGATGACTTTCTTCTTTAGGGCATTCCAAACTGTTGTTCTGGCTATGAACAATATTTCTCATCTTCTCTCAGCTTCACAGCTGCTTGTTTGTCACTCATAGACTCTCAGCTCTCTGTTTTTTATGTTGGTTACTCAACTAATTATAAATGCTCAGTCTGCACCCACATCTGAAACTGAGCTTTCAGACATTCAGTGCTGCTTATTGTTTGAATAATTAATGTTAACCGGACACACCTGGACAACAAAACACACCTGAGAGTCACATGTTCCAATACTTTTGCTTATAAGAAAAATGGGTGGGTTCAGACAGAATGTGCTATGTTCTGTATCAGATCCAGATGTAAATACCTGTAAATAAAAGCTGAAATGTTGATATTCTGTCTCATTTTAATCTTTTGATATCAAATTCAAATGTTTTCAGTCTACACTAGAAATAATGGGGTAGACCTCAGTAGTTCCAATGCATACTATCACACTGCATTAGTAGAATGTAAATGCATTTTTGGTATAATCCAAATGTGTGTATTTCATGTTGTTACAGCAGTAAAGCATACCTGGGTGCGTGCATATGTGTGTGTGTGTGTGTGTGACTGTATACCTTGCATTGCTGGGATGATAGTGTGTAGCATGGAAGTGTTTAAGCTGTTCCCAGGTCAGGTCAGTTATGGCCAGCGGTTCTCCTCCAGACACCACTGAGTATGTGTGATCAGGCAACAGCTTATTCTGCAAGTGCTGCGCATACACTCTTTCATTGTCTGACTGTCTCCAAAACACACACACACACACACACTTATATATTATATCATTCTTATATTATAGGTATAAATCAGAGAGCTTAAATTACTTCTCGCAAGAGATAACTCACAAAAACTCCTTTCATCTCATTGAAGACCACCCCTTTAAACACCAGTGAAGATGAGGGGTCTGTAGGGTTTTCATTCTCCAAACGCCAGCCTTCCTGCCTGCAACATAGGAACATTTATTTTTAGCATTTCTCTTGGTAAAGGTTTTATTAAATTAAGTCTATAACACCTTTAGAGGGATCAGCAGTAGGGTCTGGAGGGTGCTTATAGCAGGCTAAGCACTTTTGTTTACCAGGAAAAATACACATACCAGAAGTCCAGTTCACGAAGGCAAGGAAAGAACACAGCATCCAGGTAGACAGAGAGAAGATTCTGGAAATCTTTGGCATTTTGAGTGGAAAATGGATACATGGTGTAGTCACTGGCTGAAAAGAAAGGTAAAAATCAGTCTCATAGACACACACATGCAAACGGAAACAAAAAATTTATCTTTTTAATTTGTAAACTAAAAAAACGAAAGTATCTACTGTACATAGGGCTGGGTATCGAAATTTTATATGAAAAGGGTACCAACTGAAATGTCTCGGTACTTCAGAGTACCAAAAGGTTTAAAAAAAAAAAAAAAAAACGGGGTTGCCATGTTTCCCTTATACGTAAAACAAAACTGTAATGCTTAAAAAAATCTTCTAAAGTCAAATGAGTGCTGGATGTCTCTCCTGAAAACTGTCTATTTGGGTGAGCAAAGTGCTTCCTTTTATCTACAGTAAGCTTTGATTTCCAGCATTTGAGTGCTAGCCGCAGTTAGCAATAGCACTAGCCATGGTTAGCAGTGCTTAGCAAATGCCTCCTGACAGAGCTACACTGAGGAACCCTGAGTGTTACGGTAAGCCATGGTGCTATCAGCTAGTGGTTTGTCCCACATAGCTTGTTTTACCGTGGTAAACACACAGGCTACAGTCTGATAATCATTGATGGTAGTAACGGCGTTAAAATAAACGGCGTTACTAACGCTGTTACTTTTTTCAGTAACGAGTAATCTAACTAATTACTCTGACTGTAACTATAATGCCGTTACCATTTCCCACACCCCGTTACTGCACGTTACTTTAGCTGCTCAATGAACTTTTTTTTTTAACTTTGCGCATAGAGACAAAGGCGCAAGTGTGCGTGTGATTCACAAGGAACATGCTCTAATCAATTCAGTGATTGGCGTGGTAGTGTTGTGCCGGGCTCAGGGTCTGCTATTTTCTGTATATTGTAATGAAGTCTATTTTTTTTACATTATTATTTCATTACAGTTTATTTACAATTCAGCATAAGCAAAAATTAACATTTGAGTTATAAGTAAAGTTATTACAAAAGTTCACAGTGTTTTCAGTATTATGAGAACATTCTTGTTCCAATAATCCTGTAGTATTAGGAGTCTAATCCCCAGCGTACTGAGAAAAGTACCTGTGAAGGCATTCATGAAGGTAGAGAGAGAGCGATTCAGCATTTTGAAGAAGGGATCTCTGCAGGGGAAGCGCTGAGATCCACACAGAACGGTGTGCTCCAGAATGTGGGGAACGCCTGTGCTGTCCATGGGTGTGGTCCGGAACTGCACACTGCACACACAAATACAGTAAAAACTAATGGGAACTAATGGGATGTGTGTTTACTCAAATAAAACTTGAAAATTAAGTGTAAAGTGGTGCTTGAAAGTTTGTGAATCCTTTGGAATTTAGAATTTTGTCTATTTTTGCATTAATTTGCTCTAAACCTTCATTAGTAATTGATTGGAAGATGGATGGAGCCAAATACAGGACCATTCTGGAAGAAAACCTGTTGGTATCTGCAAAAGACCTGAGACTGGGACGGAGATCAATCTTCCAACAAGACAATGACCCAAAACATGAAGCAAAATCTACAATGGAATGAATCACAAATAAACGTATCCAGGTGTTTGAATGGCCAAGTCAAAGTCCAGACCTGAATCCAATGGAGAATCTGTGGAAAGAGCTAAAAAACCAACAAACCACAAACCAACGCTCTCCATCCAACCTCACTGAGCTCCAGCTGTTTTGTAAGGAAGAATGGGCAAAAATTTCAGTCTCTCGATGTGCAAAACTGATAGAGACAAACCCCAAGCGACTTGCAGGTGGCGCTACAAAGTATTAACACAAGGGGGGTGAACAATATTGCATGCCCCACTTTTCAGTTTTTTATTTCTAAAAAAAAGTTTAAAATATGTATTGTATGTAAACTCCACCACATGATGGGAAATAATCTCAGAAAGAATCTAACAGTTAGTTGCAGTCTTGCTAATAGTGATTCTGCAACATTCCTAGTCTTTGTAAAATCTTAGCCTGTGACTAAAAAGTCTGTCTTGTCTTTAAATATGAGAGGGTGCCAAACTTTAATTTAGTCTGTTTAAAGTCTTTTCAGTGCAAAAACTATGGTAATACTTTTATGGTAGACTAAAAGTCTAGGGAAGTTTTAAGATTAATGCAGTAATAAAGAAAAAATCTTAAGGCATCACAAGCCTTTAAGTACTTCTGAACACAGCACACGCAAACATACCTGAACAGGTTGTTGGAATCATCTCTGGCTGCATGCAGGTACTGAGCTCCTGTAACATCATGATCCAGTTTAACTGCTGTCAGGAACAGATCAGGCACCGGCGTGACCTATAAAACCAAACAGTTCACTGAAAAACAGATGTACAGAAGGAACACCTAAAATCATCACATATCACATCAAATCTTTACTGATATTAATTTTGTGATGTAACAATTGTCAATGTAAACGAAAACGCTGGCTTTGTATCACACCCAATATTAGGGGTGTCCCTCCCCAAAGGGTTCAAGGGTACTGTGATTTAGGCATAATTTAATAGAGCGGATATTAACTATTTTCTGATTGCAGCTCCAAGACCCTGGGCTCCATGTTACACCCTGCACAAGATGGATTGTGATGCTCATTGCTATCTTACACCCCACAAACAGTCTATTTTCACGCCTGCCACCTGTGGAGTTTACAAATATACAGGTATCCCAGAAATATTTAATAATTTAAAAGTTACTTTATTTCAGTAACTCAGATGAAAATGTGAAGCTCATATACTATATAATTGTATTAAACACAGAGCGATCTATTTTAAGCGTTTATTTCTTTTATTGTTGATAATTATGGCTTACAGTCAATAAAACCCAAAAATCTATGTCTCAGAACCAATTATTACTTTTGTCAGTGTGGGCAGTGTGCCAAGTCCTGCTGGAAAATGAAATCTGCATCTCCATAAAAGTTGTCAGCAGCAGAGGGAAGCATGAAGTGCTGTAAGATTTTGTGGGAAAACAAAACTGCACTGACTTTAGACTTGATAATAAAACACAGTGGATCAACACCAGCAGATGACATGTCTCTCTAAACCATCACTGATCATCAGTAAATTTTACATTTCTTTTGTAAATGAAGGGAGCAGAGTCTGGAGGAAGAGTGGAGAGACACAGTCCAAACTGCTTAAGATCTAGTGTGAAGTTTCCACCAATCAGTGATGGTTTGGAGAGACATGTCATCTGCTGGTGTTGATCCACTTTGCCAATCAGAAGTGTGAGTGTGCTACAAAGATTTTCATCCTCAGTGTGTGATGGTGCTGAAGAGAGTACCTCTCGAACAGTGAATCCATGGATCTTCTGACCGACCGCATACTGAAGAGCTCGCTCAGGGGCTGAGATGCTCTTCGGCCTCCGCAAAACACTTAAAAAGTAATAAAACACACATTTATGTAGTTAATATACACCTTGGTTCAATAGACCACCTGCTACATTTTGACAACATAGTGACAATAGGGCTGCAGCTAATGATCATTTTGGAAATCGACTAATTCGATGATTATTTTTTCCAGTTGGTCGATTACTTAGCAAGCAATTACTCATTACTCAAAAATGTCATTTAGAGCATTTATTAGCAGAAAATGAGAAATGGCTAAAATAACAAAAAAGATGCAGAGCTTTCAGACCTCAAATAATGCAAAGAAAAGAAATTCATATTCATATACAAGTTTTTAAGAGCTCAGAAATCAATATTTGGAGGAATAACCCTGTTTTTTAATCATAGTTTTCATGCATCTTGGCATGTTCTCCTCCACCAGTCTTACACACTGCTTTTGCATAACTTTATACCACTCCTGGTGCAAAAAGTTAAGCAGTTCAGTTTGGTTTGATGGCTTGTGATCATACATCTTCCTCTTAATTATTTTCCAGAGGTTTTCAATTTGGTAAAATCAAAGAAACTCATCATTTTTAAGTGGTCTTTTATTTTTTCCCAGAGCTGTATATTCACTGAATCGATTTTTGTCTGCTGGTTAAATAAAAATCCAGTATCAGTATGTACTGCTCTACCCCCCATCCCAATCCTGCCCACAGCACACACACTCTCATCATCCTGACCCCACATCCTCCCACCAACACAGTACTGAAACTCTGCACTAGAACACACACAGTACTGTAACTTTTGTAAAAGGACCTGCACTACACACCCAATACCTGCACTACTGTTACGCTGCACTGTCATACACACTTTAATTCCCCAAGAACTGGGAACTTTAAGAACTTTACCAGCCTTAAGCTAGATACAACATTGCACTACTGTTATACGGGTTCTATTTATATTGTCACTTGATCTTAATCACCATTAATATTGCACTATTATCTTCTGTCTCACAAATGTCTATTGTGTTTTTGTTGTATTGTACATATAGTGTCTCCCACTCATTTAGATTTAGATTTTATATTTATTTCTTTTTATTTCTATTTATATATCTATTTCACCCCCACCACTACTGCACCTTGTTCTGTCTCATGTATGTCTGTGTCCCTGCTGCTGTATTGTACACATAGTGTCTCCCCTTTTTCTTTATTTTTCTTTTTTTTTCCATTATCTGTACTTGCTGTAAAATTGGGAAGGAGAGTAACGTAATTTCAATTCTATGTATGTCCTGTACATATGCAGTATTGACAATAAAACTACTTGACTTGACTTGACTACTGCTTTAGTCGCTGTTAAATTGTACACTATTGCAGTATTACTTTTGATACAAACAAGTTTAATAAATACACATTTCGCAAGAATAGTGTTCTTTATTGCATTAATTCTATCTAAAACAACAGCAAATGTTAAGCAGTGAAACTATATATTTGCTATACAAGGATGTAGCATACAAATGGGGGGAAAAGCGTATAGACAGAGTTGAACACAAAATGTATTTTATTTAAAAAAAAAAAAAAAAACGTTGATAGGGACAAAAGTTGCGAGCCTCTAATAAATCACAGTATTTATATACACATTATTTGTCATTTAATATATAATATGTATTGTATGTAGACTCCACCAGAAGCATGATGGGAAATAATCTAACAGTTAGTTGAAGTCTTGCTAATAGTGACTCTGCAATATTCCTAGTCTTTGTAAAAATCTTAGCCTGTGAGTAAAAAGTCTGTGAGTAAAAAGTCTGTGTCTTGTCTTTAGATGTGAGAGGGTGTCAGACTTTAATTTAGTCTGTTTAAATTCTTGTAGAGTCTTTTCAGAGTGGTGTAGTGTATAAACAGCATTCACCCTGACTGTAACAGTGTAAGAGTGACTCACCTCAGGTGTCTGAGTTTAGACAGCAGCGCTGTACTCTGCCGAAACATTATGACCAGTCTGTAAACCCGCAGCAGATCAGATTAATCCTGAATAATCATTCCGATCAGACGCTGATCAGTGAATCAGTCAGACAGGCTGTTATAATAACAGTCTCCGCTCCAATGACAACACTCCCGACCTCACATGCTCAACACTGTCACGCTGGCGCATGCGCACTCACCGCGCAGCCAGCCCCAGAACAACGCGGCCCAGGATTGGTTGGTTTGGTAAGAAGATCGCTGATGGTTGGTCCCCATAATAAACAGCTCCGAAAAAAAAATAAGAGACCGCTTCAAATGAGTTTTATGAGTTTCTTTAATTTTACTATTTATAGGTATATATTTGAGTAAAATTAACATTATTGTTTTATTTTATAAATTACGAACAACATTTCTCCCAAATTCCAAATAAAAATATTGTCATTTAGAGCATTTATTTACAGAAAATGAGATGAGATGAAATGGTTAAATTAATGAAAAGGATGCAGAGCTTTTAGACCTCAAATAATGCAAAGAAAACACGTTTATATTCATTTAGAAACAACAATGCTAATGTTTTAAGAGTTCAGAAATCCATATTTGGTGGAATTACCCTGATTTTTAGGGTCACTAAATTAAGACAGTGTTATGGCCAGCGCAATTTCCAGACCTGAATCCGATTAAAAATCTCTGGAATGTAACCAAGAGGAAGATGGATGTTCACAAGCCATCACCAGGATTTTTTGCACCAGGAGTGAGTAGCATAGAGTGATCCAAAAGCAGTGTGTAAGACTGGTGGAGGAGAACATGATGCCAAGATGCATGAAAACTGTTATTCCACCAAATATTGATTTCTGAACTCTTAAAACTTTATGAATATGAACTTGTTTTCTTTGCGTTATTTGAGGTTTGAAAGCTCCCCAGATAGCCACCGAGTGCTGGCCCAGTACTGGGCCTTAGCTGGTTTCTGACTGTCCTCAAAGGTGGCCCAGAACCGGCCACCGGACTCGGCCCAGTGTATTTTTGAACGTAGGACCAAGTCTGGGCCTTATTCGGTTTCTGACTCCTCGAAGCTGGCTGAGAGTCGGTCACCGGACTCGGTCCAGTGTCTTTTTGAACGCAGGACCAAGTCTGGGCCTTATTCGGTTTCTGACTCCTCGAAGCTGGCTGAGAGTCGGTCACCGGACTCGGTCCAGTGTCTTTTTGAACGTAGGACCAAGTCTGGGCCTTATTCGGTTTCTGACTCCTCAAAGCTGGCTGAGATTCGGTCACCGGACTCGGCCCAGTGTCTTTTTGAACGTGGGACCAGGACTGGGCCTACACTGGTTTCTGACTGTTCTTGAAGCTGGCTGAGATCCTGCCACAGAACTTGGTCCAGTGCCCAACACAAGTTAAGCAAAACTTTTGTAACTGAAGGTACTTTGTCTTTTACTGTTGGTGAATTTGTTTTCTAAGAACTAGGAGGTTCAGGAACCTACAATGTTATTCCTACTACTACAAGCTACAAGCTATTTGTACATAAAATTTATGTAAATAACCACTTTGTACATCAGTACATCAATATGATTATTATATATTATTATAGGAAACACTAATAAGGAATTTACCATTGGTTTAAATAGAGTATTCTGTTTACTCAATTAGTGTTAATGAGAGAAAAACTTTGTCTGGAAGCTCAAAGAAAGACATAAAACAAAGATTTATATTCAATTTAGGTTTAATTCATAAAGTTTACATATTTAAAAAATAAAGGGAAAAAAAGAAAACAGAAACAGATTACAATTTGCAAATTCTTTTTAACTCATTCAATTGAATACACTACAAAGACAAGAAATTTAATGTTGCAAATATTCACTCATTTTGAATTTGATGCCTGTAACATGTTCCAAAAGTTAAGACAGGGGTAACAACATTATGCATGCATTATGAAGACCAAATACGAGAACGGAGACCCCGGACTGTTTCTTTAACTAGCTGAGCTCCGCGGTACAGTTAAAAAGCTCCCCACGACAGTGCTCTTACTGCCTCTCCCTATTAGGCTACAGAGGGGCATGTAGTGTTGTGTTACAGTGTTTGTTGTTGCGCCGCTAAAGTATGGAGGATGAAGAAAAAGAAATCCAACTGATTTGAAAGAATCAGGAAAAAATTTAATTGTGACCCCAAGAATCAATTTTGAATCGAATTTTGGGATTCCCAAAGATTCACAGCCCTACTTTGTACTATGAAAAACATTGGTTTAATAGGTTCGCCCAAACAAAGGTTTGGCACCTGTGGACTTCTTGTTACTTTTTACCGTATTTATTTTTATTTGTATCTGTTTTAATACGTGGTACCTTTGCCAAGTAAAACTCAATATTAACTGAACTTAATATTGAGATGATTGGTTTTAAGAAATTTGCATCGGCCTAAAACATTTTCACAGTACTGTACATATACACACATTATGTATAGGTTTTTGTGTGTGTGTGTTTGAGCTGTACTATGGAGGACCAAAAATGACATAAGTATAAATAAATAAATGCAAATATAAATGTAGAAATAATAAATATATACATGAATAAATGAATAAATAAATAAATGTTGAAATAAATAAATAAATATATAAATAAATGCACATATAAATGAATGAATGAATGAATATTTGCATAGGTAAATAAATAAATTAATACATTTCTTATTTATTTATATATTTATTTATATATTTACTTATATGTGCATTTATTTATTTATTCATTCATTTATTTATTTCAACATTTATTCATTTATTTATTTCAACACTTATTTATTCATTCATTTATTTATTTCAACATTTCTACATTTATTTATTTATTTATTTCCACATTTCTTCATTTATTTATTTATCTCCACCGTCCTGTACTTCCGGTATCAGTGAGACAGAACAAAAGGGACGGCACAGCAACATCGCGGCTATAACCCCTACTGCAGTAACAACTGCTGAAAATGAATGAGGGTCAACAGCTTAAAAATGTCGCCGCTGCAGGCCAAGGCAGGAGCAGTGTCACTCCCCGATCTGTACCCCCTGCCCGATTTGTTCCGCGCATGCGCACGCATTGAAAACTGAGCAGGGGCACAGATCAGGTAGCCACGGCTGTTACACCAGCCATTGTGCGCATGCGTCAACAGTTTTCGGCTCTGTGAGGTCGCTGCTCAAGCTTAACTTCCGTTTTCTGAATTATAGATAGACTGATAGGTGTTTAAACTAAATATATTTCGAAAATCAAACAAAATAATCTATTAAAATGTATGTATGTGGTGTTTTTTTTTTACATATGCCAAGTCTGTAAACTACTTCACATTTTATTACCGGTAACTTAATTACACCTTTAGCGATAAGATTAACATCTACATGCTCAAGTATCAATTTATAATGCTTACCATGAATTAATGAATGAATAAATTCATAAATAAATAGAGCCAGAACACAATAATTCGCATAGGCTAACTAGCAGTTTATCTTTCTGTAATCTAGATAGACTGGGAGATATAAATAAGTAAAATACAAACATCAACTAGAAAATAATGTTCTTTGTTCTTGAGCAGTTGATATATAAACTGTGCATTTTATGCTTTGTCAAATTTAGTATTACAGGGTGTATGAGGCATTTAAAAAATTTTATTTGTTTACCATTATAACAAACCTGTTTGGGTTATATCCATTATATGGGGTGGTGGTGTGGTCTTTGACCATTTGTAGTATTCCTCAAGCTAACAAAGAGTTTATTAATAAAAAACATTTATTTTTGCTTAAAATACACAGCAGAATGTTTAGAAATGGGAACCAAATACCATGTCTCTAAATGTGGTCCTGTATCAATATGCTACTAACCATTAAAAATAAGGTACAACACATTTATCAAAATACCAGTTTATTTTCTTCTCAGAGAAAGCATGAGAGCAAAAAGCAAAACAAAAGAAAAACATCCCTCTCAACACACAACCACCCAGCCACTCCCACCCTACCTCACCCCACCTCACCCCGCCCCACTCCCACCTCACCCCGCCCCACTCCCACCTCACCTCACCCCAACACACCCCACCCCACCTCAACACACCCCACCTCACCCCAACACACCCAACCCCCCCGACACAAACACCCACCACAACACAAAAACCCACCCTCCCCAACTCAAAGTACCCCGACACAAACACGCAACCACCCACCCAATTAAAATGGTAGTCACAATAAATAAACATTCATACAGATATTTCAAACACAGGTAACTGTTTTTACCTTCTGCTGTAGTTAGGACCTGAAAGAAACAACTCTTCAGCCTCTTGTATAGTTATTCCCTGTAGTGTAGACATGGCTTGGGTGATGCACTAACAAAAGGGTTAAAAAAATTAAATATAAATTATAAAACTGCATTATAAAGATTCAGCACTGCAGTGCAGTGATTTGAAGTGATTAGCAATGGTGGTGGTGTATGAGGTGTTAGTGCATGTTGTGCTGGTACAGTGAGTGGATCAGATATATCAGTGCTGCTGGAGTTTTTAAACACTGTGTCCATTTATTGTCTCTCATTCTATTAGACACTCCTACCTATCTGCACCACAGTGTATATGTAAAGTCAGATAGAAGCTCTGAGTCTGTTGCTGCATAGTTGGTGCTGTCAATACTCTAGTCCTTCATCAATGCTCACTGGATGTCCACCGCCGGTGGACTATTCAGGTCAAGCAAGTGAAACTGAGGTGTTTAAAAACTCCAGCATTAGCGTTAGTGTCACTGCTGAAAATGACCCAATAACTGTCTGAGAAAATGTATTGTGGTTATCATGGTCTCACAGTACTACTCTATTGGATTTTAAAAAAAGATACATTTGATTAAAATTTTTATGTAACTTAAGTCACAACAGGCTATTTAACATTGTTAATAGATATTTACTGCATACCTAGTAACCTTACCTCTGGGAACAAAACATCCAAAATGAACTGCTCTTGATCCTCAATGTGGAATTCTACTGGTGCAGATTTCAGGACATCCTGAAGATAGAAAAATAGGGAGTCCTGTTCTTCCTCCGAGTCCAGGTACACTGGCACCCGTAGAGATGATCCCTTCTGGATTCTGCTGAGCCACTTCGAAGGCTCTTTTCCACAGAGTACACCCTTAGGTCAAAAGGCAAAGTGCCAAAAGCACTTCATCAAAACATGAGCAAACATTTAACATTTCTAGTTGAATGTCAAAAGTAGTTTATGTTAAAAGTTTTGGACTGTAAATCCACATTAAAAAAAAAAAAAAAAGTCCCCCAACACATGGTGACAACAAGCATGAATTATAAGGCCTTTTGCTTATTTGCTTATAACACTGTAATGGTAAAACAATGTGCAAATTGTAAATAACAAACATTGTTAATGTGTGACAAACATACCAACAAATGTTGCCGGACTCCATGGTCTTGTACAGCAAAGTCTACCAGCTTCTTTTCTTGGGCTGTGCGGTTCACCATGGTTTGCACATGAGGTGGAATGTCTGAAGTGATTGACCTAGATACCCTAAAAAGTGGCTGAAGGGTCCCTTGCAATAGCCTGCTAGCCTTGTCAGTCCAGAAAGCAAACCTCTGGCCATGTCTGTTGAATCAAAAAACTTAATCAGCAGGTAATCAAATGAAATAAAATGCAGAAAAGGCATGAATACTTTAGCAGAGTGGCCTTACCCTTCAATCTGAAATCTTTCCATCAGTAGGATGCACCACCACTGGCGGATTAATGGCACATCATTCTAAAACATATATAACAATGATCAGACAATTGGGGTGGGGTTTGAAATATTTTTTCTATATTAATAGATGCAACTTACCTCTGTGAAGATAAATGGGGTATTGGTGCAGATACAGAGGGCATACTGTAAAAAAATAAATCTCTCCATTATACCCAATAACTCAAAATGCTGCTTATCACAACTTAAAAGGATGCTTACAATGAGTATAAGGATGCCACAGTAGTTCCCAGAAGTTTGTTGAGGGAAGTGCTGGAAACAAAATATTAAATATTACTGTTAAGTAAAGGTGTTGAACCAATAGAAACAGATGTAGACAAGTGCTTCACTAAAGTAAGCTTAGGTTCCCCCTTACTGAGTTACTGCCAAAAGCCATTAATACATGAAGTAGATGTGCTGAAGATAGAGATTGTTTCAAATTGTGTAAAATAGACAGAAAGTCCCTAGGTCTGGACAAGAAAGAATGTATGGTGGAAAGAAGACGAATGAATATAGCAAAAAGTATCAACTGGTGGGCTAGTCATGGCTCAGTTTCCCAAAATCACAGTAGAAAATTCTCTTCAAAAGAAAATATCTATAGTCTTACATTACATTTAAGCCAACTGATGTCCAGAGTTTTATATAACCCAGTAAGAAAATAAAGAAAAGGCTTTACATCAAAACTTCTGCCGGTCTTCTCTGTCCAGGGTCTTGGGTCAATCTGGCCTGCAATATGTCTGCACATAAAATGGGAAAAAAAATTAATTATGGACACACACTTACTGAAACCTATAGTCATACAATTGTTCTCCATGGTCTAGTTTCATAAAATGAGACCTAATCCTACAGCCATCGAACAAGGCTTCTGCGTAAACATAAAACAAAAGAACAAAGCTATAAATAAGCAGCCATAGAACAAGGCTTTTTGTAAATCATCAGCCATAGAACAAGGCTTTTTGTTAATTTTCAGCCATAGAACAAGGCTTTTTGTAAATCATCAGCCATAGAACAAGGCTTTTTGTTAATTTTCAGCCATAGAACAAGGCTTTTTATAAATCATCAGCCATAGAACAAGGCTTTTTGTTAATTTTCAGCCACAGAACATGGCTCTTGCGTAAAATATTATTGGTAAAAGCCACTGAACAAGGGCAACTTTTTCCTCTCTCTTAACCTAAATATCGTTTTGTACGAGTCATCTCCAAAACCACCAGGGAGTACAGAATCTAGAAAAATGATCTCTCTCTCCACAACCAGTAAAACCTGCAATGGACATATTTCAAAATGATAAGCTAATCAACAAACTTCATTCTAAAAATCTGAATATCTATTTTTTGAAACTGTAACTCAACACATAGCAAATAGTGATCCAGTTGATTCTGTTGCATACTCCATGCAGGGAACAAAATCGCATCCTTGGAACACAGATTGTTCTGGTGTAGAGAAAGAAAATGCAACCATTCAACTACTGTGCATTGTACAGAAATCATTGCATTAATTTGCAACTGTCTGTCTGTGTGTGTGTTTAACTTCACTTTACCGGTAAACTTGAGAGTGGGTCCACATTCATCGTTTTCCATGTGGGAACCACATACATGTCAGCAATGTAAACATCTTTCCCCTATTTACAACACAACAAGATTAGCAAATGTATACAAGTACCCATGAAGAAGTATACAAAATAACAATGTTTGAGCTTCTGTAATTAATTACATGTTTTTGAGCAGCTTCTCTGATGATCTTAAAACATGCATTCCCAATCTAGACATAATAATACAAAATAAAGGCATAAATTACACACAAAAAAAAAACTATTTCTGTGCCTTTGAGCAAGCATGCTGCAACATGAATATACTTACAGTAGACTCCATGCACTGATTTAACCCAAGACTCCACAAGTCCTCACGTGTAAGACAGATATTGTCATCTTTAACAATCAATTCTGCTGCTGGAAGGCTTTTGTCCAGGACATATTTCAACTGCAATTAAAAGAGTTAGCAAGGGAGGGGGGGTGAGAATGGTGTGAGAGTGTAAGTATGTGAGAGATGGTCTGAATATACGATTGCAAAAAATGATTGGTAGTGTCTAACAGTGTGTGAAGGAGAGTGAAATTTGGAATGGGCTAGGTGGAATCATCCCCTACCAGTTTTTCCTGGAGAGGACCCAAGTCTTTTTCCCATTTCTCTCCAGAAAAAGCATAAGGATGGTCTGTTGCTTCATCAGGTGTACCATACTCATGGTCCTGAAGTGACACACATGGAACTGCCCCATGATCTGAAGAGACAATAAAAAAAATTAAGTCTAATATTAATAAAATAAACTTTACAATATACACCTTACATGTCAACCATTACAAAAAAAACACTACTTAGCTCTTACTTTCCAACCTGTAGAAAGGCCTTAGCCGTGAGACATTGATGCAACATCGAGTCCCATTATCTTTCACCACTGATGCCACACCCTTTTTAGAGATACTATCCACAGTGAAAGGACCTTTGTGGCGGTCAGCAAGGGTGTCTTTTCTCTGTTTTATATTGAAATCTTGAGAAATCAAGACCTCATCGCCAGGACTGATTGTGCTCATTAGCTTTCTCTTACGGTTCCTGTAAGACTTTTGTTGTCTTTTCTGCGCATTTTCAATGTTGCTAAGCACCTGAAGAAAAACAAAATTACACTTTACTACATGCCATTGAATTAAAAAAAACTTCTGTGGTCAGACTACATGAATTTGGACCTAACCTTCTCATTTAAAATTTTCATTTCATTTACTCGGGTGTCAAGATCATCTTCTGGGTCAGCAATTTTAAAGTCTTCTCCCATGGGACAGGCGTTCATAACCTCTGGCAAATGAGGGTGCCGATGGAAGAATAAGAAATACGGGGTGTGCCTGGTTGAAGACTGGTTAAAAACAAATTAAGTTATCAGAAATAAAACATTATATATCGATTACATTATATATCGACCATAATGAATGTATAATGAATACCCACTTGCTTAGCGGTGTTAATACCATACACAACTGCAGGTAAATGGATGTCCCAATCATTATGGCTTTCATTTACATACTTCCGCAATACACGTTTGACATTTTGATTTGTTCGCTCATCCTATATATATATAAAAAACAACAACAATTAAAACATTTCCTAATTTTTTTTAACATTACAGGGAAATGTCAAATAAAATTATGTTGAAAATTACCTGCCCATTTGTCTGAGGGTGGTAGGCACTTGAGACAGCATGTTTGATTTTCAGAGTTGCAAAGATGTTTTCATTCAGCTGTGTGCAAATCATCAAAAAGGAAATACAGTGTGCATAGCAGAATGTCAGAAAAACATGTGTGCTAATTAAGATAAATATCAATGTTAAGAATTCACATTATACTAGACTTTTACCTCATTAACGAACTCTCTCCCTTGGTCAGTAATAATTTTCTTGACCATGCCGAACAAGTAGAGTGTCTTTATGATGGCTGCTGACACTTCAGTTGCAGTCTTATTTTGCAGTGGCTCAGCAACAACCCACTTTGTATATAAATCAGTCATGGTCAACACATACTTGTTTTTTTGACCAGTTTCTCACAGTGGGCCAATTAAATCCAGGCCAATCACCTCCCATGCAGCCTTCACCTAAACACATATTTTCCATTACCTTTCAAAACATTTATTTTCTCTATTAAACAAAACAGAATTTGGAATACCTTAATAGAATGTAACACTGGTGTCCCCGTCTTCATGGGGTCATTTAGTTGGCAGCGGCGACAACACTTCACCTAAAAAAAAACAAAAAAAAGAAGAATTAAGTTGGGACAGTGTCTAAACATGTACAAAAAGTAAAATAAAATGCATATCATAAATACATATTAGAACAAGGGGTGTGCTATATAATTTCGTGCACAATAATATTTGTCGTTACATTACTTTGTTTTTGTTACACTATTTTTATACAAAATCAGAATCTTGGTAACTATCTATGAAAGATTTCTTTTGTTTCTACTGAATAAATAATATGAGGCTGAAGTTGGTTTGATATTCGCAGCTGCCGCTTCACTGAACCACCGTGAACTAAAGGGAGCGTTCACAAACTGTTCCGCATATTATATTTAACACCTCACATATCAACACTGAAGGAGCTATAATGAAGAAAAGCAGTACAGCTGTTTATTAACTATGTAAATATACATTATGTTATAAAATGCAATTTTATATACACGACCTTCCACTTATTTTCTGTTCTAGTGTAATTCATTCATTTCCTAAGTAGAAAACATCTTAAATAGAGAATTAGCCTCCTACCTTAAGGGAAAACCTGGCATTAGCCTGGCCAGAGCTAACTGTTAACTGTAAAATATTTATTTTAATTACTGAATATAAAATTAATAAATTTTATATATAATTTAAAAAATACAATAATATTTTAAAAGCCGTTGCGCTCAAAAAAAAAATCCAGTGTGATTTTAAGAATTTTTTCATCTTGGGCCAGACCAAATACTGATACTGATAAATGATTCTAGTCTCCTATTTTAAGGAAAACCTAGAATTAGCCTGGCCCGAGCTGATTTTATACTGTAAAATGAATTAGCAACATAGCATACACAGCCATAATGCAGCAAAAATTTAATATAAGCTGATGGTCCAGTACGATTTTGAAGGATATTTAATCTTGGGCCATGCCAAATACACATGATATAATGAGTTTTAGTCTTCTACTTTAAGAAGAACCTGAAATACTTTATACTTTAAAACGAACTGGCAACATGGCATACAAGCTATAATGCACAAAAATGAATGAATATAAAGCCAGTGATTCCAGTGCGATTTTGTGAATACTAGAACTCTTCATCTCATGTTTATTTGTTCTGGTCCAAAATGAAAAAGTCCTTCAAAATCATACTGGAACGTCAGCTTAATATTCAATTTTTGGTGTATTATGGCTCGTATGTCATGTTGCTAATTCATTTTACAGTATAAAATCAGCTCGGGCCAGGCTAATTCTAGGTTTTCCTTAACATAGGAGACTTCAATTTCATATCATGTGTATTTGGTCAGGCCCAAGATGAAAAAATTATTTGAAATCACATTGGAACATTAGCTTTTTATTCATTTTTTGTGCAGTATGGCTCACAAAGGTTTTTAAAATATAATTTTATTAAATATTTTTTTCATTATATATTAAATTGTTAATTATATATTCAATAATTAAAATAAATATTATACAGTATACAATTAGCTCTGGCCAGGCTAATGCCCGGTTTTCTCTTAAAGTATGAGGCTAATTCTCTAGTTAAGATATTTTCTACTTAGTAAATGAATGAATTACACTAGAACAGCACGTTAAAGTAAAACTGGAGAAAGTAAGTGATGGAAGGTAGTGTACATACAACCAAACGAATCAGGAGCTGCGAATATCAAACCAACTTCAGCCTTGTATGAATAATACTGTAATATTTATACTAAATAAAACATTTATATGTACTGTGTTGCAGTTTTACGCTCTGGAAATAAATAAGAAATTGTGTTATAACTTCACAACATACCCACTCAGTTACATCTTTCATTAGGGTAGGCCAGAAGTATCCAGCAATCACCCTGTCTCTCGTGCCTCGTACACCGTTGTGGTTGCCGGTGCCGGAGTTGTTATGGCACTCCATCAAAACAGACCTTTTTTCCTCCTCAGTACAAACAACTAGTCTCATATACGTTTTATTTGGTCCAGTGTAAAACAATCGGTTGTCTGCCGAAAAAAAAAACACGTTTCATATTTAATTACTTATTGATATAATAAAATACTCCGAGCTAAATTAGCTAGCATAGTTAACCTAGCTATACTAACTAGTTCACATAACGGGACACTTCGCTTCCTCAGCTAACGCAAACCTTTCTAAAATATGATATGATTTTAACTTACCTTTTGCTATGAAGTTTTCAGACACACGCCGCATTTCCTTGCACATTTTTTTGTTGCATGGTGGAGTAAATGTTCCACTTAAAATGTACTCTTTCAGAGCTCTGTAAAAACGTAAGTCCTTCATTTTGAAACCGCTTTTTACAAGCTGTTTGCGACAGTGTGAGCGGAACCACAACTTGGCATTGGGTAGTGACAAGCAGTAGAACCAAAACTTTTGCAGCTCAAAAACCAATCCTGCTTTAGAGCGAGGATAGGACCGCCTACCTAACTATCATACAAATGCAGAAATACAGAAATAAATAAATTAATAAATGTGGCAATAAATCAATAAATAAATGTAGAAATGTTGAAATAAATGAATGAATAAATAAATGAAAAAATAAATAAATGCACATATAAATGAATAAATAAAAATAAATATAAAAAATTAGAAATGTATTTATTAATTTATTTATTTACCTATACAATTATTCATGCGTGTATTTATTTTTTATATATTTATTTATTTATTCATTTCTATGTGTATTTATATATGTATTTATTTATTTCAACATTTATTTATTTATTCATTTATTTATTTCAACATTTATTTATTTCTACATTTATATGTGCATTTATTTATTTATTTATTTATACGTATGTCATTTTTGGTCCTCCATACTGTAATACTTAAATATATAAATACATCTACATTAATTATAAGGAAAATATGTTGATTATAAAGATTAAAATAATATAAAGACAATTAAAATAAAGATAATTTAATAATTCATTGATGTCTCCTCCTCAGTAAATTTATATCTTACTCCCTGAGAGCATTACACACCCACCAGTATAGTTTTTCTTATTTATATTTTCTGAGTAGGCTCTAAAAGCAAGTTATACCTTCTCTACACATATTTAATTGTACGCTTGTTTCTATAGATACAACTATCAACTAATAGAATCAAAGTACAGTAATAGTTTAATGTTAAATATGTTTATTGCAGTCATATTTGCAAATATAATGCTGTTATATTTTTTCTTTTGTATGACATGACCATTTTAAATTCAGCATCACATTCTTGAAATAAGTACTTGGAAAATTGGGCACCAGCAGAAGCGAAAGTAGGGGCAGCAACATTAAAACATATTAATTTACTGACAATAATAAAATGTATCTATGATTTTCCTATTTCCTTTTTTTGCCAATATAAAACATGAATAATTTAATTGCTCTGAAAAGCTCCACTATTTTACTTAATGTTGTTAAATTCTCCTGTTGTGTCTAACAGGATAACTGTGTGTGTGTAATTTAATTTTAAACTTTTTCAAGTAAAACATTTTTGTCTCTAGTATACTAATATACTGCATACACAAACAACTTCTAGTGTGATTTTACAAATTAGAGAAATGTTGACTAAAGCTTATTTGGTAGTAGTGAGTGTGTTTATATAAAAATGTGCTAGCTAAGTTAATAACATACACTTTTAACGAAGTAGCAGAGTGTGCAGGGACGTATTACTGAACTCTGGAATAAACAATACAAATAAAGATTTTTTTATATTAACTCACAGACACAGCACCATTTTATTTAACTAAAAAGCTAGCTAAAACAAACATTACACAGTGACTTGTAGAGACACACAACCACTAAGTTAACCTAGCTGACTAGCTAGCTAATGTACAACATCTAAACAAAAGTTCTGTGGAAGCATTTAGGTTAGCTAGTAAAGACCAATTCGCTAGCTAACTACCAAATTGGTTAACTAGCAAGCCTAAATGCTTTTACAGTATGTATGTTTGTAAAAGCAATTAAGCTAACGCTATCAAACTGGCTGGTTTCTATCCTAGCTAGCTAACTGTTTATAGCTTAGCTAACGTAAATACCGAAACAGTACTTCTGTTCTGGCCTTGTACACTAGTTAACAATTTGAATTTCAAGTAAAAACATACTTTTTGGTTGTCTGTTAGTAACTGTTATAGCAACATTAACATTTACATTAACATGAAATGTGTTTAATGCTACATTCTGAGATAATTTAGCTTCAGATAATATCACCTTGATATGCTGCTAAGTTAGCTAGCTTAGCTAACTGAAGAGGCAACACAGATAGGGTTATAAATCATATTTGACGGCCAAAATATTTATTAAGTCAAAATAAATTATATTTCAAAAAAGGTACGTAATACTTAGTTAGGTTTGCTACCTACCTACAAACTTCAAAGGTTTCAGGATAGCTGACAGTTGAGGAACGTTGTAATGTTTGAGGAATCCGCGAGAAGGGTCTGTCTGCAGAGCCGCAGAGCCACGGATATACGCCAGCAGATTCACGCCAGCAGATTCAAGCCGGTGGCATTCTGAGCATGCGCAGTAGGACAACGCGATTCTGCTGGGATTGAAATGCATGTTTCAATCCGAAAAGGCAATTCCGTGCCAAAATATGAGCAATGTGGCACATGTTGCCAAAAATATCACTGCCCGTTGTGCTCCATACAGCATTATAAGCCAACATCGGCCACAAAACTTAGGAGTCACCTAAAACTCCATTTTAACCGAGCAGTCCAACATGAAGGTAAGTCAGTGAATACAATAAGTATTTTACACAATCGTTATATTATTATATTAATATCAGACTATAGACTATATAGAGTATATATGTATGTATATATACGTATATAATGTATGTATGTGTGTGTGTGTGTGTGTGTGTGTGTGTGTGTATACTTCACAATATACAAAATATACTTTAAAAAATAGGCTACTTCAAAATCATGATCAGTTTGTCTGATTTTACTATGTATGACCATGTATTTGCAGAAAGTAAATTAAAAAAAATATATATATAAAAAGATTCAATGCTTTCAGACCTCAAATAATGCAAAAAAAAACAAGTTAATATTCATATAGAAACATTAATTCTAATTCTAAAATGAACTTTCTTTGCATTATTTGCAGTATTTGATTTTTTTTTTGTTTATTTTTCATTTACATTTTATTTGTAATTTGGGAGAAACAGTGTCAGTAATTTATAAAATAGAACAACAGCGTTTATTTTACTCAAGTATATACCTATAAATAGTAAAATCAGAGAAACTGATCATTTTGAAGTGGTCTCTTATGTGTATGCCATATGATATTGTATAACTGATGTTGTGGCAAAAGACTGTTGTTGTTGTTGTTACTAAGTCTTTTATATTTTTATGGCCCCACGCTTTATAAAATTTCTTTTCTCATGTTTCAGGATACACTATTCACCGATGTGGCTTAGGGTGCAGGGTACAACTCCATTATCACTGCATGTACTGTCAGTCAACTGTGCTGCGTAAGGAAGACTTTGAAAACCATTTGATTGTGTGCAAGACTAAACAATCAACCACAACACCTCTGTCTAAGCAATGTTCTTCAAGTCCCAAGCTGTGCCCACCAAGTGCTGAGCCATGCACACCTAGTATTGAGCCATGCCCCCACAGTGTAAAGCTGCAAGTACCCAGTTTACAGCTGGAAGCAACACGTGCAAAGCCATGTCCACCCAGTGTAGAGCTAGAAGCAACAAGTGCAAAGCCATGTCCACCCAGTGTACAGGAAGCAACACGTGCAAAGCCATGTCCACCCAGTGTACAGGAAGCAACACGTGCAAAGCCATGTCCACCCAGTGTACAGGAAGCAACATGTGCAAAGCCATGTCCATCTAGTGTACAGCTAGAAGCAACAAGTGCAAAGCCATGTCCACCCAGTGTACAGCTGGAAGCAACAAGTGCAAAGCCATGTCCATCTAGTGTACAGCTGGAAGAACCCAGTGCAAAGGTGCCTGCACCTGGTACCAAGCAGTTCCTACCCAGTGTAGAGCCGTCTCTTTCCAGTGCCAAGCCATGTATGTCCAGTGCAGAGACATGTCCACATAGGGCAGAAGAAGCTGACCTGGAAATTCATGCACTCAAAAGAGTTCGTGTGAGGCCTGTTGTCCGTGAAAAATGTCCTATGTGCAAAGTTCTTATGAACAAACGCAACATCAGAAAGCATATAGACCGTAAGCATACAAACCAGGAGCTTTTTGATGTAACTTCTAAATACCACCTTAGGAGTGAGTGTATTGATGAGGTTAATGGTATCTTTTCTGTCCAAAAGACTTTCCATGGCCACAGTGTCCCTCTTCATGTCCAGAATAAAACATGGGGTGAAAATCATCATGTGTTTTGTGAGTCACAGAACTGTCAAGTTAACATGGATTTAGCATGGAGGAGTGGCCTAAAATCATATAAATGTGTACATCTTAGGTCAATCACTTACTGTACAGGTTCATGTAAGTCTAGCACACTGCTAGAAGGTTCTTTAACAAAGATGGTGCAAACTAAATGGTTCAGTGAAGAGACAAAAAAGAATTGCCTTGCACGACAGAGACTGGCCAGAGAGAATAATGTTCCTCTCTCTGTTTGCCTAAATATAGGATTTCCTCAAGCAAAGAAAGTTGTGTCTGTATTTGAGCCCACTGTCTCATATTACAGTCGCCTTGGACGAGTTATGGTGGTGTACAACAGCAGATTAAACTCGTGGCATTGTCCGTGTTCTAAAACAAGACGGTCCTGTGCACATATTTATGTGGCCAAGTGGCATCTTTTCCAAGAACAGTCTGATTTGTTCAGGACAGTTCGAAGCACAGAAGAGATGGATCCAATTGCTGGCACAATCGAGCATGAACGTCTTGGGGACACAGACGAGAAGGGAGTGACAAGTCCTACATACCCACCAAAAGGTGATGGCCTGAACAGTATGGTGAAATACATACTCAGAAAGAAGAAGGTACCTGCTGTGTTACCAGAACATTTACGCCTACCATCAAAAGAATTGCAGTACCCAAGATATATAATTCCAGAGGAAATGATGTGCCAGATCTGTCCAGGGAATGTGCCTCTCAGTGAACCGATCCTCATCACTGACAAAGCAAGGATCCTTACCAGCTTTGGCATTGTTCAAAGTAAGTTACATTTCTATACACCAGTTTATATTATCAAGCTCTGAGAAAAATATGCCTAAACTATAAAACTGTTGCTCTGTTGTCATTAATGTTGAATCTTCTGTTGAATAATCCAATCACTAGATGTTTCCACCTACTGCAAACGTTGCCCAGACTGTGAGGTCTATTACCGATATCAAGAGTGGAAGGATGGGGTTCATAATTTCAGTGACCACATATTACTTGACCTACCCCTGTGTATCAAACTGAGAAACCTACTACAGGTAATGTATATAGATACCACTAGACTAATATCTAATCTCTTATGTAATTCCTTTTTTCTGGAAAACATTGGCATTGTATTATTTTTCAACCAAGGTCCATACAGCAGTCAGCAGAGCAGTTGATTATATCCAGCTTAACACAGGAGTAAGGTTCCCCTCAAAAGACACAGTGCTCCATGGATATCTGCATTTTGAAGCCCTCACAGACCATGAATACAAGTATTCATGTGTCACCTGTGGTGATCATCCTGCTGTGGTCATAATGGATTTGCATAAGAAGGCTGCTTTTCATTTGTCAAGTAAGACATTTTGCAGAATATAATGATGCAACTGTTCCCTGCCTTTTGTAAATTATTGAAATTATTTAAGAATTTCATAATACTTTACGTTTTCCTTCTTCACCACTTAAGTAACTGACCTGGGAGGACCACCACATAATTATACTGGCGAAGTGGATATAGAGAAGTTTTGGGATGCTCTGACCATGGAGATGATTGGTCGTGGATTTGTAAAAAGTAATTAAACCTTCAGAAAATATGCTTTTTGTCAGAATTTCACAATTCTGGTCTTGGAGTACCCTTGCCTTGGACATTTGTATGGGTGCAGTTCTAACAGACCCACTTTAACTCAGGAAAGGCTTGTGTTTTTGCTGATTAGTTCAATCAGCAAAAAACAATATCTTATATAGTAAAAAGTAAAAAACAGAAAGATATCTAGTCAGGTATATTCCAGGACCAGGATTTGAAAAACACAGTCTTGTGTTACTGATGTTGTATGCATAACAGACCAAGATGCATTAACGTAACTCTTTTTGACATCTTCTTGAGGTTCAAAACACAATCCATTTGCAGTCCCACCGACCTATCACTTTTGGGCTCCATGGATTGGTCCATGTACAAGGAAGGCTGACATTGTGCTCAATACTGAGTTTGCAAAGATGCATGCTCCAAAATCCACTGCTGAAGTAGAAGAGCTAACCGTCACTGAGGAACGTCTGACAGATGAGCTTTCTAAACAAAAGGTAAATATGACTATATTAAAACTAAACTAACTAAACTGTTTTAAACTTGTGGTTTAATGAGGTACACATACACTGACTAAATCTAAACAAATCTTATCATATATTTTCATAGAATTACTTTAACTAGACATTTTTTTTGTACTAGGTGGGAGTCATACGAAATTTATGTAGAGAGTGTGGTTTAGACTCCAGAGGATCACGCAGTGATCTCCTTCTCAGACTTTCCAGTGAGATGAAAACAAGACAGGCTTATGATAAAGTGTTTGAGAAAATTTGGGCAGCCTCAGGTAATCCTATTTTTCACTAAAACACATGTCTTGAATGGTGCATATTATGCTATTATAATTATAATGTATAAAGGATATATATTAATTGAAATGCAAAATGCAAAAATGAATGTTTATTGTGATGTGCAATGGCTATCTTACGTATTCTTCTAACTCTGACATTGTTGTGGTCTCATTTACACATTTTCTCTCAGGAGGATGGGCCGTGGTCATGTGCCCCTGTGGCATTGTGTACAGTATCAAGCACAACATTCGTGCTGAGAGTCCACGTGACTTTGCAGATATTCTTCTCTCATGGAGGCACATGCCGAATGTTGTCATATATGATTTTGCACGTGGGCTAGCCACCCATACTAACTTGAGAGAACCCGAAAGGGTGCCCTTTAAACCCTTTGAAGGTCGATTAAGGGCACCTTCTAAGGAAACAATAGCCCTTGCAAAACAAGGAAAGGTTAAGGTATCCCTACATTGGCTAGACAGTCCCAAAGTAGTCCCAGACAAGGGGGGTCACCCAGTTACTGGCTCAGCACAGCATTATTGCCTATATGACAAGTTTCATGAGGCAAATACAAAAGACGACAGGGACCTACTTCGGAAAATTTCCCTGGTCCCACAGCTGGCTGGCAAAATAAATAGTCAAGTGGCAGAGCAACTATTTGGCAAACTTAGAAAAAACAACTACTTCCTGAACATGAGCCAGCCCTCTACTCATGTATTCTTGATGAGGAACATTGTTCATCACATGAATGTACAAAAAAACAAAGCCAGGTTGGAGACAATCCAAAGGACCTTTGGAGTTGAAGTGTCAATGAACATCCACAGTCAAGCTGTGATTGGTGAGCAACAGGAATATAATATTTATTTCATATTCATATTTTTCTCTAAAAACATTGTCACCAACTACATAAAATACAGCTTATTTATTTGTTTATTGATTGTGTGTCCAATATGTGAGAACCCCCTGGTAAATGTGAATCTAAAGTCTAGATTTGCCGTTTATTCCTTTGCTAATATGATCGCATATCACAATGCACATGTGAAATATCTTGAATAGATTTATACAACACTTCATAGGTTCAGCCAGTATATGGCAGACTGACAGATGGCAAACTGTTTTATGTCTAACAGTGAAATGTCAGGTTCTTATTGCAATTTCTTCAAAAATGTATATGTTCATTACCAACAGACGTACATTAATTGCATTGGTCAGCACTGTAATCATTACAATAGTAGTGTTTTGTATCATGGTGTGTGTTGTTTCAGGATCTGCAGTTTCCTCTGAGATCACTGCTGACACAGTACCTGACACAGTACCTGACACAGTACCTGACACAGTACCTGACACAGTACCTGACACAGTACCTGACACACAAGTGGTGGTTTCAACTGGTGAGTGATGCATTGTGAGTGATGTTTGTCTGGGATGTTCTTGATCATGTGCTTACTCTGCTCTTTTGTATAGTTGAAGCAGTACAGGTATGTGGAGATGAATGTCGACATCTGACATCGCTGGACAACATTCATGCCACAAGAGCTGCCTGGAACTTCACTTTACATCCTGGTCAGATGGCACTGGTATGATTCTTTAAAAATATAGAAAACATGATAATTTACTAAATTAATTAATAATTTAATTGCTTATCTAAATACCTGGATATTGTTCCAAGCTTGATTATGTTCTGGACACAATGAGGACTCCAGATGAGCCAGTAGTTGACGTTGGCACAACCACACTAAAGCGCTCTGACTTCATATCATTGGGTTTATGTGAAGAAGTAGAGGCAACAGTAAGTCTGTTTTACTGCCACATATATATTACTATACATTAATTGGAAAACCCCGCTTAATTCTGTTTCTGTATTCCTGATGCAATATTATAGATTGTCAATTGCTGTTTTAAAGTGATAAGCGACATCGGAATACATCTGGTATGTTTGTACAGTTCATTGCATTCTGTGATTGCTTTTGAAATATTGAAAATAAGCAACTGGCAGTTATAACAACTATATATTTTAATATTTTTTAGGGAAAGGATGTGCATGCCATTGATTCATACGTTATAGCAAGTTGGATGCCCCCTCTAGATGCAGATCCAATTCAGTCTGTTCCTGTAAGTGATCACTTTCTTTCGGATTTTCCTTCATGCTGTTCTAGAAAGGCACAATTGTGTTCTGAACCCATTAATTCTTATGGACTATTCATTGTTTTGTCTACCTATTAACTATCTGTTTGTATTCTATTTTAAATCGGATCTCTAAGGTGGATGCAGCATCTAAGGACATGATTCTTCTTCCTGTGTGGAAACCAGGACACTGGGTTTTGTGTGTACGTATGCATTTTTACTGAACCGTACAATACTTGGAATAATTCCCAACCAACTTATCAGAGAGATATTTTACATTGCGGCAAAGGAAATGTCATGCAGAGGAATGTTGCAAGCCTGTAGACTCTATATTTTACAGGTCTTGAAGCCAAAAGTCAGAGTGATGCACTTTCTTGACTCCCTAAACCCCCATGTCTACGGCGATGTGTCATTATTCAGGTTTTACATACCAATTAAAAATTTGGCCCAAGTTCGATGTTGGCCATGCAGGTTCCCTCTTACACTGTTCAAAGATTTTTTGTTTGTTTGTTGGCTTATTTGATGCTATGCTCCATTTGCTTTTGCTTGCTGTTCAAGTTATTTGCATGTGTTCTTTGCATGTGTTCAGTTGGATTCAAACCAAGTTGGTAAATTGTCTTCACCACAAACTGTTCTGGAGTGCTGTAAGACAAATCAATTGTATTTATATATCCAAATCAGTTTTAAAAAATAATGATAATAGGATTAAAAGATACACATTATCATTTAATATTGTTTATTATCAAACAGATTAAATGTGTGATACAGTTACATAATGACAAAGTTTAATATACATACTTTCATTTTGCAGCAAACTAGCTATGACAATATCACCAGGCCACTGGATCCTGATGAAAAACAAGGTAAGGGTAAATTCTGTGGGACCACAATCATGTGGTACTTTGGATTTCCTTTTTCATGCTTTTCTTTTTTTTGGTTTGTCATTTCAGGATATCCCCCAGCAACATGATGTGACATCCTGTGGAGTCTTCATGATTATGGTAAGTCTTTGGACCTTTTAGTTTTTATTTAATCTGTAGTATTAAAAAATAACGTATTGCAAAATAAATATGTTTCAGTATGCATTGCACATCGTCTTGAATGAGCCATTCAGTTTCACTTCTGTAAGTCTTATTCTGGAACATTACATTTAAATTATTGTCACATTTCTCGTTTTAAGTTTTAGTATTTATTGAAGTATTGCTTGTTTCTCAGCATGACATTCCAGTCATCAGACGGTGGTGGTGCTTACTCCTCATGGAGAATTTTCCCCTTGGAGGGTAGGTGCCAAACTTTCATGCTGCATAACTTCTTATTCTCTCTCTCTCTCTCATATCTATCTATATATATATATGTTTTTTATTCATAGACATGGAAGGCGATTTGCACACTGGGCTGCAGAGGCCATGGAACTTGGGCCTTATCCCACTAAAAGTGAGGTAATTAATTTATTGAGTTATTATTTATTATTATATAATTATAATTTGGCATGGGAATATGTCAAAACTAGGGTATAGATCATGACAATTGTGTTTTGATTTATGTGATGTGGGCCAATACATATACTTGAATTCTGAAGTATGTGATTTAATAAAGTAAATTTACTGTAGATTGTCATATCAGAATATTTGGCCACCTACTTGTATCCATCTTCACTGTCCATGTTATCAGCTCCACATATCATATAGGAGCAGTTTGTAGTTGTACACTTACAGACTGTAGTACCTCTATTTCTTTGTATACTTTATTGCCCTGTTCTTAAATAGTCCAATAGTTCAATAGTCAGGACCCCCACAGGACCACCATTGAGCAGGTATTACATGTAGGTGGATCATTCTCACAACTGCAGTGACACTGATGTGGTGGTGGTGTGTTAGTGTGTGTGTGTCGATCAGATAAAGCAGTGCTGATGGACACCTCAGTGTCACTGCTGGACTGACAATAGTCTACCAGCCAACAGTGTCCGCAGATGAGCTTTCGTCTCCGACATTACACCTACAAGGTGGATCAGCAACACCAGCACACACATTTTAATGCACCACCACCACATCAGTGTCACTGCAGTGCTGAAAATAATAACACCACCCACATAGTACCTGCTCTGTGGGGGTCCTGAACATTGAAGAACAGGGTAATAAAGTATACAGCACATGTACTACACTCTGTAAGTGTAGAACTGCTCCTATATGGTATGTGGAGCTGATCACATGGACAGTGGGTGTAGAAACAAAAAGGTCAGGTGTACATATGATTGTGCTTGTGATTTCTGCTTGATTTTAGTAAGTAGTGCACGTGCAAAGCATGTAACAATGTGTTAATGATTGTGGTTCTGAGAGAAAAAATAATACAGCATATCACATACCTATTCTACAGTCAAAGAATAGAACAGAAGAAATGGAACCTGAGAGTGGAGCACGAGAGGAGGTCACTACACCTCTTGAAGTATGTACAATAAATATTTGCATTACTGTACAGATTTTTAAAGTGTTTAGCAATTCTCTATTTTTTTATTTTTATAATGTTCACTTCAAATTGTAAAAATGTTGACAACTGTTTTTTTTATGTTTCCCACAAAGAACAAAGGTGTAATCAGACATATAAAAGCAGGTGTTGAATGGCTGAAGAATAGTCAGCATCTGCTGAAGGACAAATGCCTGACACCACAAATCCTTTCCATGGAGGAGGAAGATGCGCGGAATGCCCTTGCTCATCTGGAGGCTCACTGTACAGCATCTGTGTATGAGGATGATATGGATGAGGATGAAATAAGGGCCCCATTTTATTTTACCTTTAAAAGCATGAAAGACATGGGCTTGTTCTTGTCAGAGGTTAGGGATAAAAGAAAGATTATGGTATCCTCTTTTTACAACCCTGATATTTAAGGTGTTTCCTACACCTATACCAACATCAGAAACATCAGTAGCCTATTCACAGAAAATTCACTGAAGTATTCCGTTGATTACTTTTTTTCTGCTGCTTATGTTGATTTGTGTTGATTGCCGTTAAGTACAGTTTTTTGTTTGTTTCAGTTGCTTATTATTAACCTACTATTTTATTGTCTTAATACAGTTATTATGCTCATTTTATGTCTCTTTATGTTGTTTTATTATTGCACATGGAATTGTACACATAAAGACCATGTATTATTAAAGCCATTGCTCAACTTTGAGCTTGAATTAAGCAGATGAGTGATATTTTGTCCTTCTAATTATTATAGCTAATTAAGGTATTTAATTCCTAGGCATATTCATGTCCAATTTTAGGGTGCTTACATAAATCATTAGCTAGGTTATACAATCATGTGTGCAATATTTACCATGTAAATGTCTATATGTATTTGTTTTAGCCCAGTGTTTAACATTATGCTCAGTTTAATTCCTGCACATGTGGTAAGATAAATCAATGGTTTGTTCATCACAGATTTGGGACACTTTTAACTCACAGCTCAGAACAAAAGAATGTAAATGTAAGTGTCCAAAAAAAAAGACAATCAGTATAAAAAATGAGAGAACTTCATTTTTATTGGCATGGAAACCATAAATCTAAATATAAAACATTGCACCAAAGTTATATTATGATATACATCACGTATTGTATATTTGATGTGAATAGTTAATTCTGGCATATACATGTTATGAGTAAATGTAAAAGTAAATCCCATGTAAGCCAACTATCAACTATCAATGTTGAGGTTAAATTGAAGGGTAATTGAACAATATGTCTACATAGACCATTAGTCTATCGAGGCACATAAGACTAATATGTGTCAGAATATGATATGAATACCTCCTAAAACTTTTTAACTAACCCTAGCTAAGTCAAACCAGTTATTTAACGCTAAGAAAACCGAAGAAGGTATCAACGCATGCTGACGCATGCGCAGAATGCCACTGGCTTGAAACTGCTGGCGTGAATCTGCTGGCGTATATCCGTGGCTCTGCGGCTCTGCAGACAGATACTATTGGAATCCGCGCGCCAAGTGCTACGAGAAACCGCACGGGTTGAACTGGGCTGATGCGCAGGGGCACCAAGGTAAATATCATCTAGATTCATTTACACTCTAAACGTGATCACACGTTTGGGGTGTGCGCGACGGTTGGTTTTGGGGTCTAGGGATGCTGATCGTGTGTGTGCGTGTGTGTGCGTGTAGCAGTACTATAACAGGCTCTGTGTGTGTGTGTGTGTGTGTGTGTGTGTGTGTGTGTGTACTATAACAGGCTGTGTGTGTGTGTGTGTGTGTTTGTGTGTGTGTACTATAACAGGCTCTGTGTGTGTGTGTGTGTGTGTGTGTACTTTAACAGGCTGTGTGTGTGTGTGTGTGTGTGTGTGTGTGTGTGTGCGTGTAGCAGTACTATAACAGGCTCTGTGTGTGTGTGTGTGTGTGTGTGTGTACTATAACAGGCTCTGTGTGTGTGTGTGTGTGTGTGTTTGTGTGTGTGAGGAGCAGCATAACAGCGGGAGTAAGTATTCTTACTGACAGGAGTCATCTATAACTGTAAATAAAAAGAAAATATACAAGTCAGCTTTGGTAGAAAAGTGCTAACAGTAGGGAACAGTCAGTTTTCTACTTTGTTAGTGCAGTGCTGGTACAGGGTCGTCTGCCGTATTTGAGCCAGTTCACACCTGTGTTCAGAGAATCAACAGGTCAGGTGCGACAGTCGTTCACCAGCACCAAAACGACTGCTCAGTGACACTGATGTAGAACACTCAGAAAGTGACACTGGGCCAGCTGTGGGCCAGAAGTATTTTTCTGCTTGCGACTCTAAACCAGCAGTGCCGACTTAGAAACGACTCCGGGCCAAAGTCGCTGGCTATCTGGGTCTGCATCTTTTTGTTATCTTGGTCATTTCCTATTTTCTTCAAATAAATGCTCAAAATTACAATATTTTTATTTGGAATTTGGGAGGAATTTCGTCAGTAGTTATAGAATCAAACAACGTTTATTGTACTCAAACATATACCTAGAAATAGCAAAATCAGAGAAATTATTTTGAAGTGGTCTCCAGTGGTTTTCCAGAGCTGTATAAAATTTAAATGAGTAATAAATGCTGTAAAGACTGTAAATAAATGTACAGTCTTTTATCCCAGTGGCAGTGAAAAGATTCAGTCTTGGAGGGATTTCTGAGAGCTGACTCAGCGCTGCCACCTAGTGTTCAGATTTATTAACTACACTGCCTTTACCTCTGACTTTGTTATTGGTAATGGAAAAACAACCAATATATATATATATATATATATATATATATATATATATATATATATATATATATATTTATATATTTATATATTTATATATATATGCATTTTTGAGGTTAATTATTTTGCCAATGAAAAATAGTTTTCATTACTGTAAATACTTATCTTTGAATGAGCTTTTGTGTTTTTACAGCACAAATAAAAATATATATATTTATATTATGTTTCACATTTATTCCTATAAAGTATTGAGTAGTAAAAGATTTAAAAAAAAAAAAATTATGAATTGCAATGATATAGTTGTTGTGTGTGTAGCATCCCCTGGTACACCGCCACCACAGCGTTAAAAGTTTGGAAAAAGAATGATCTCAAACAAACCAGCTCATCTGTGAAACACGGTGGAGGTAGTGTCATGATTTAAGCTTGCATGTCTTGTTCTGGGATGGGCTCATTAATCTTCATTGATGTAAAGTGAACTAAGAATTTTACAGAAACATTATTATCTGTAAAATTAAAGAAATATAAAACTAAACTGATCAGGAGATTTTTCATCATGCAGCAAGATAATGATCCCAAACACACTGCAGCCTGAAAAACATCACAGTAGAAGAATGCAGAAGGTTAGTGATGTCAGTGGGTCACAGACATGATGCAGCTACTGCAAACGAAGGAGTTTCAACTAAATATTACTGGTAAGTCTTATTCGCTTTAATTCACTTTAAGTAAAACCTGTTTCAGTATTTTGCTCATAAGAAAAAAGGGTGGGTTCAGACTGAAGGTGCTGAATCTTCTGAACTGTGTATCAGATCATAGAAATAAACATAGAAATAAAAGCTGAGATTTTGATCTTTTGTCTCATATTCATCTTTTAATATCTAACCCAAATGTTGTCATTCTACAGCAGAAATAATGTAGCACACAGTAAAATACAGTAGCATTTTACAATCTACTCCTAATTACACATGTATAGATGACATGTAAATAATGTTACATTATAGATAACAGAGATATGCACTCTTTCCTTTTGCAAACTGCTTAGTGAACATTTAGGACGTTTAAAAAGATTAAGTTTGAGTGGAATTATCAATAACCAGTGGTGTAACTTCACAGCTTTCTGGAAGCTTTACAGCGGTCTCGTTCTTCTCAGCAGTGAAGACTTGTCCGTTACTCTCTCTCCAGCTCAGATTGGAATAATTGTTTCCTTGAGCTCTCAGATTGTCACCAATCTAAAAAAAAAACATGCAATCAGGGTTTAGTCCTTCAGCTTTGTAAAAACACATCAAACAAATCCAAAAAAAATTCTTCAATTTGAACCATAACTTTCAAGCCATCCACATAATATTGTGTAGTAGGTCTTACTTGTGCCTCTAAATAAGCTCTGCCCCATCAAGGCATGGACTCACAAGACCTCTAAAGATATAGGGCCATATTGTTCACCCTGCACAACACTTGTTGTGATGTTCATTGCTATCTTATACCCACCAGCAATCTATTTTCATTCTTTGAGCCTGCGTTGTTTAAAAAGCAACGGTGCTTGTGTGACAATATCTACACTGATGGTTGTGGGGTTCTGGAAGTGAGGTGTGTTCAGGTAAATTTCTGGCGTATTGCTATCTTGGCAACAGAAAACACAGGTGCACCACTGACTAAAAACAATTAGGATACAGTCAACTGTATACTACATACTATTCACTATCGTGATATTATATGCTTTTCTTCATGCGGACAATTAAAAACTTTTAACTTTTAACTGGTACTTAATTAAAAAATATTATTATTAAGAAAATATAGGAGCATACTATTATAACAGAATATACCCAGACGTATATATCACAGGTCTAGACTCATGAAAAAAAAACACATTTATAATTAACTTTAAAATTACTAATTAAAAGTAATTATGTGTAATCAAATGCTTCTATACTCATTTACCATCTTCAGGATGTTTTCCTTCATCATATTCAGATCACCATCTGAGGTGACTTTAAATTCCACCACTTGTCTCTTTGTAGATTCAGCAACTGTAAAGGCGAAGATTGAAAAACACTGTAAACAAAAAAAATGCTATAAATGAAATAAAATCAAATCAAATTTATTTGTTTAGCACTTTATACACCTTATGTTGTCTAATCCACTACAATCACATTACCAGTCTGAAGTGACTTAAATCTGATTTTTTGCTCAATGTGGTTCAGATCTTATTTTTTCATGGCTGTGTGAACGTGCCAAATCCAATTTTGTCAAATCAGATTTGTGTCACTTTCATATGCGGTCCTAAATCGGATACATCAGAATTCATGCGTCTTTTTGTTTTTACACATTAGCATTAGCGCTACGTGCTTCTCTCTCTCGTACCCACACATCTCTTGGTGCAGCTGTGCAGCTATAGCTGCAAAAACAGCAAAAGCAAGACGCCTGTCCTTTTATCACCTCCTTGACCTGAGCAGGTACTTCAGACCAGCTGTTTACTCTCCACTCCAGCAAAAGATGCTCCACATATGAGCTGCTAACTCATCCATTTCCCTTTATAAATCTACAAGTCGTCTCTCAAATATGAGAATTTTTGTTGTTGGTGAAAAAGGTGTTGTTTGCACATGTATTAATGTACGCATGTGAGATAGCGTTTCAGGGACAGATTTGTTAACATTACACACAGATAGAGGTTACTTACATTTGTGAATTTGAACCGTCAAAATAGACAAATCTGATCTGAGCAAAAAATCTCTCTCTCTCTCTCTAGTCATATTCTTAGTAAAAAAAATATGTGTAGTTTAATCAGTTAAAGTAATGCTGTTGTTTTTGTTCTTAATAAAGTGCCACAATCAGGCTCATTGTTTTTGTTCCAACAAGATCTAAAAGATGGTTTCAATAATTTATTAAAAATTCCATCCCAAAAAACTAAACATGATTATAATGAAGATTCATTGTTGTTATGAAGTTAATAAAGGTGAGTCTATACAGAATGCCCAGCCTCTTTTTTATCCACCAACCGTACCAAAAATGTACTGAAAACGTACCGAACCGTGCGTAATCTCGAATTTCCTGTACCGTTACACCCCTAACCGTGTGTGTTAGTTAAAGTTAAAGAATATGTACTGTAACACAAACCCTATATATGTATCAGTCTTTTATTTTATTTCATTTTATTATAAATATGACCTGTGAGCATGTGGTTGGGGGCTAAAAAGCTCTGGTGTGTATGAGGAGTCTTTAAGGGATCTGAGATGTGAGTTTTTGTATTTTATTATTTTTAAATTTGTTAATTAAGTTGTAAGGATGTAACGGATCTATTTAATTCTATGTTTGCTTATTTCTATTTCCACCTATGTATGTTATATACATACAGTCATATAAAAAAGTTTGGGCACCCCTATTAATCTTAACCATTTATAGTTCTAAATATTTGGGTGTTTCCAACAGCCATTTCAGTTTGATATATTTAATAACTGATGGACACAGTAATATTTCAGGATTGAAATGAGGTTTATTGTACTAACAGAAAATGTGCAATATGCATTAAACCAAAATTTGACCGGTGCAAAAGTATGGGCACCCTTATCATTTTATTGATTTGAATACTCCTAACTATTTTTACTGACTTACTGAAGCACAAAATTGGTTTGGTAACCTCATTAAGCTTTGAACTTCATAGCCAGGTGTATCCAATCATGAGAAAAGGTGTTTAAGGCGGCCAATTGCAAGTTGTTCTCCTATTTGAATCTCCTCTGAAGAGTGGCATCATGGGCTCATCAAAACAACTCTCAAATGATCTAAAAACAAAGATTGTTCAACATAGTTGTTCAGGGGAAGGATACAAAAAGTTGTCTCAGAGATTTAACCTGTCAGTTTCCACTGTGAGGAACATAGTAAGGAAATGGAAGACCACAGGGACAGTTCTTGTTAAGCCCAGAAGTGGCAGGCCAAGAAAAATATCAGAAAGGCAGAGAAGAAGAATGGTGAGAACAGTCAAGGACAATCCACAGACCACCTCCAAAGAGCTGCAGCATCATCTTGCTGCAGATGGAGTCACTGTGCATCGGTCAACAATACATATATATATATATATATATATGTATACATATATAATATATATTTTTTTGTCATTCACCCACTGTAGTATGTTTGTGGTGTAAAGTTTATTTTTATTTTATTTTATTTTTTAATATGCTCAGTTCTAAAGAAATCGGACAATTTACTCATTACAACCAAAAGTAGCTTGCAAATAAAAGACCCCCTCTTTTCACTCAAGTTTCAAAATAAGTGAAGAAACTGTAACTGAAACACGAAACACTGACCTTTGTAACACATGAACGGCAGCTTGTTGTTACAGTTATAATTGGTCCACAAACCAAATTCACTCATGTCCATAGCGACACAGTTGGAGTAGTTGAGGTTAAGGTCCAGTGGTCTTCCTGATCCCCAGTAGCGGAAAGTCGTAGAGCTCTGGTCAGACCAGCTCCAGGTGTCGCCAAACAGCCCGATCCACATGTAATCTGTAGTGTCCACGAACTTGAACACTCGACTCTGTTCACTGGGGTTACGGATGCTGGCCAAGTCCGTGCGGAAATTTCTGCAGTACGTCTGAGCTTCACTCCAACTTAGAGTCACAACTGGTTGGTAGAACATGCCATCTGACTCTGTATGCACACACAAACACACACACACACACACACACACACACACACACACACACACACACACACATTTACAGTTGTGTAAAAAGGTTTTTTTTTTCCATTAAAGATTATCAAACTATTATCAAAACTTTAATATCAGACAAATGTAACCTAATTAAAAACAAAAATCACTTTTTAGATCATGATTTCATTTATTAAGGCAAAAATCTTTCTGATTAATTACATATATTTACTTTGATTAATTACACTTTTTAGAAAGCTGAGTTCACTGAGTTTCACTACTAAACACAACGAGGCCTGATTGCTATCAGACCTGTAGAATCAAGAAATCACTTAAATAGAACCTGTCTGACAACATGAAGCAGATAAAAGATCTCAAAAACAACACATATTACCCAGATCTAAAGACATTTAAAAAGTTGTTGATCATCTATCAGTCTGTAAAATGTTACAAAGTCATTTCTAAAGCTTTGTAACTCCAGAGAACCACAGTGAGAGCTGTTATTCACTAATGGAGAAAACATAGAACACTGGTGAACCTTCCCAGGAGTGGCCGGCCGACTGAAATTACTCCAAAAGGGCATGAACAACTCATCCAGGAGATCACAAAATAACCCAGAACAACATTTAAAGAACTGCAGGTCTAACTTACAGCCTCAGTTAAGGTCAGTTAATGTTAATGATTCAGTAATAAGAAAGAGATTGGGTGAAAATGGTCTCCATGGGAGAATTCCCAAGATAAAAAAAACACATTTACCGACAAACATCTTGAAGGTCTCCAGAACTTTGGGTAAATATTCTTTGGACAGACATAATAAGTGCACATAATGTCAGAAAAAGAACATCATACTAAACATAAAACATGGTGGTGGTAATGTGATGGTCTGTGGCTGCATTGCTGCATCAGGGCCCGGACAACTCAGGTTATTTTTGTCTGATATAAAAGTTTGTTTGATAATCGGAAAAATATCAGAATAAAAATTTTGATAAATGCCCCTCATACATGAACTCCTACATGTATAAAAATATTAACATATTTTTTAAACATAAAAATATAAACTATTGATGGTCTGTTGTGATTGACTCTGCCGAAAGTTGGAGGCTAGACCTTCTGACAGGAACAATTCTGTAGTCAAACAACAGGTGGGACAGGTGGAACCAGTGGGTAAAACAGACCAATGGGCTTGGTCCTGGGGTCCTTACATTGAGCATGCACATCAGCTTCCATTCCGGGCCACCGAAAACGCAGCTGTAGGAGCTCAAGCAAAGTACAGTACAGTACAATGACCAAAGGATTGAATAATGGTGCTGACAACCAGAGAATAATTCTAATAATAGTGAAGAATACAGTTTTACTGCTGCTCTAGTCTTTCACACAGTTTAATCAAGCTGTAAACTGACAATTGCAACTTCTGTGCATTATAACATCATTAAAATCATTCAGAGCATCTGAAAAAGATTCCTGTGCACAAGGAAAAAGGCGGACAATTAGTATTGGATGCTGGTGATCTTCAGGGCCTTGTTAAATGTGCTGCCGGAATCAAGCTCTAAATGTGTTACTGTTTTTCATAAAACTGTACAATTTCTCACTTTAAACATCTGATATGTGTTTTATTGTAAATAAAATCCATATAATATGCACAAAAATATTTCTATAAGATTTGTAAGTCAGTGTATATATTTACACCTATTTTCATTATTTCCATAACACAGCTTCTCTTTTTTTGGAACTGGCATTGGAATTGAATAAATTTAATGTACAGAAACATTATAGTTATTTATTATTTAGTTCTAAAACTCATGAATTTTGAACAAACTTTATACTTCACAAAATGTAAGAATGTTGTAAGAATGTAATAACATAAAACTAATTAAATGTGTGTCAGATATTTTTTTTAATGTTGTTGATAGTTAATATTTAGTTAATTAAGGAGTTACATGTATGCTATTCCTTATTTTTAAGGATAAATTACTGTATTTAGCCTGTGAAACTCACCATCATAGCATGCGAAGTTCAAGATTTCTAAGCAGCTGACTGAAGACCAGTATCCGTTTATTTGGGAAATTGCTCCACAGTGTCCTTCCAAAAACGAATTGTCTGGTTGTTCTTTGTTCCAGTTGTTGTAGTCTGAGAGAGTGTTCTCTCCCATAGACCAGCCCCAGTGGATGTAGCCCACCTTAGTCAGACCAATCCACACACTACCAATGTACAGAAAATCCACGTTCCCTTTAGCCCTAGTCTTCTCATTCATGCTGTCTATGGTTGCCAGGTCAGTGTAGGTGGTTCTGCAGTACAGCTGAGCATCTTTCCAGGTCTTGCCGTCACGCACATAGAAGAATTCTCGAGAGAGAGAAGAGATACCCAGAAAACCTGTAGTGATAAAGATAGATGTGAGATGCTTAATTAAGGGTGTTTAATATCGTATCGTATGTAATAATATCGCCAGCATTTTTGAATATGGTGAACAATATCATACCCTGAATTATACCACAGTTAGTTCTGAACCTGTAGTGTGATTGGCTGAGAGGCGTTTTATGAGTGATATTATCAGCTGGTAATGCACTGTAACCGAAGCTTTCCATGTATTACTCCACCACATACAGGTAAATCCCAATTTATACTTCTGCATCAAACCTACGGCGTAGCCTACGCAGAGTGTGCTACGCAGCGGAGCGCATTTATACTTCTGCGCAGGGGCTCTGCGTCACTCTGCAGTTTAAACATCAAGCAACGGCATAGGGACGTGTAGGTTATGGCGTAGATTGGACGCAGAAGTATAAATTGGGCTTAACCTAACAACGATGCAGCTCTTACAAACCAAATACAAACCAAATGTGATGTCATTAAACTCCACTGGGAGCCGCTGGATTCCATAGAGGCACAACGCAGAACGCCATGTCTCCAATAGGCGGCGCATACAAAGACGTCATCCACACAAATAAATAAGCCCAGAGATTCGAATTCACGCCTTAATAAACACATTATGTGTGACTTGTTATTATTAAAATAAAAGCTTAATTGTATATATTTACCAGTTATTACAGGGTATTTTAACCTGAATGTAAGGTGGACTCTTGTAATTCCGCAGGTCTTGCCACTGGTGGGCGCCAAGGTAAACAAAACTTTAATTCTTAAAAAAAAAAAATCATTTTCTTTTCAGTCATCAGAGCTCTGGACTTTAATCTACACAGAGTTCTCTCCTAAAAAAACATTTATTTGGGTTAGTAAAGCTCCTTCGTTTATTTACAGTAAGCTTAAATTGTTAAAATTCTGACTGAAATGGCCGATAATGCAGAGCTTACAGTGCAGCTAAAGCAGAGCAGCTATGGGACTATTTTAACATGCAGAGTTTTTATAACCAAACCGATTGCAATTTCTTGTCTTCTGTACCTCAAAATATTTTAATAAACAGCAGAAATGGAACTGTAGTATAATCACAATAATATACTCGGCTATCAGCCTCTTGCCTACGACCACGTCACAGCAGTGCCAATATGACACGTTATAGCACAAACCTTAAGTATATTATTGCTTATTTATTGTCCCATATCACTATCGCATCACAGTACTACATTTTTGCTAAAAATAAAAAAAGAAAATTCACACTGTTCTCATTTTCCATTATATATCTACTAGATACAGATTATATCTGTCCAGTATCATTTATCTTACTTTAATCCTGGATACATGGAGATATTTGCAGTGCATTAATAGTATCATGACATTCTGGATCATTGATTGTGTTACAAACCTGATTAAAAAAAAATTATATCTCAGGAGTGTGCCATATCATATCATATGCAATAATAAAGTAAAATTTATAATTTGTCGCAGTAGTGTATTTTTGATTTTTTTTAATTATTAATTTTTTTCATCGTGAAAAATATTTTTTTACCAAAATGTGATGATATTATTTTTGGGCCCTACGCTTGAAGTTAGTTTGGATTCTTCTTTACATGCCTTTGAGATGCTTCTCCTTTAATTAAGAGCTGTTTAATCAAGAGCTAAAATACTGTGATGAAATGTAATAAATAACAGTACTTTTAAAACAAGTGACGACGTTCTTTGACAAAAATAATCTATAGATAATTAAATAAAAAAATTAATACATTTTGTGTATTGATGTCAATAATGTTTCCATACGTAAACTTTTATTGTTTAATCCACTGTGTAAATATGTACACCCACTTTGTAATTGGTAATGTAATTGAACTGTAATTTATTGATAATGTCATATTTTACACATCTTTTTAATACTATTTGAACCTTAATGACATGGTTTCTCACCCCTAAATGGAAAATTGACCCAAATGCAATCAAACTGCTGTACATACCTGAGAAAAGCAGCAGTGAAAACACTCTCACCTCCATCTCTTCACTCTTCTGAAGTTCACTAGGTTCTATCTCTTCTTAGATTCAGTGACCAGGGCTAAAATTTAGCCACATGTGGGTCACATGATATATCAGCCTAGTTTTGACTGTGATTCTTTTTCACACTCAATTAGTGCAGATTTGTAAGTGAAAGTGTTGTACTTTTGCTGTAATTGGATTTAAATAGAGCAGCAAATGAAAAAAAGGTCAGTAGCTCTTTATATATATATAAAAATATAAAAGCTGAATAGTTAATTGCATTTCTGATTGTCTGATAAGCAAATAAAACACAAATTAATAAATAGAGCTATTAACTTTAACATAGTCATGAATTAAATACACTGTGCGGTCATTATGTTTAATAATGCTGTATGATAATCGTAGGCAGAGAGTTTGCCTTATTAATAATCAAAATTTGATTTCCAGCATCTATTTTAATGAACCAAACTGTCTTTGTACTAATGTTACAATTGTATAAGGAACACACAACCAACCAATATTAAAAATACTTAGTATACATGAAGAATTAACTTGACTTGACTGTGATTCTCAACCACTTCCACACAACATTAGATTCAGAAAAGAGCTTTAAGGGGTGCCGAGTGGTCCAGCGGTCTAAAGCGCTGCCACTATGAGCGGGAGGTCGCAGGTTCGAACCCCTGCTCATGCAGCTTTACCATCAAGCTGCCGGCGCTCAGAGGGAGCAAAATTGGCTCTCCCTCCGGGTGGGTAGATGGTGCTCTCTCCCCACATCACCCCTACAGTGCTTCTGTGAGCTGATGTATTAGAACCGAGTCACTGCCCTTTCCTCCAAGCGCACTGTGATGCTGCTTGGCATCAGCAGCAGCTCCAAAAGAAGCAGTGGCTGACTTCACATGTATCAGAGGAGGCATGTGTTAGTCTTCACCATCCTGTTGGGGCATTACTAGTGATAGGTTGGGTAATCGGCCGTGTAAATTGGGAAAATAGGAAAAATTAGAAATAAAATAAAAAAAATAAAAACAAAGAAAAGAGCTTTAAAAAGGGTTTAAATTTATGATAAAAAATGTTTGGCTTGATTTATTTTACTCTGAATGAAACTGCTGCCGCATTTAAGGTGGAACGGAAAACTGGCTAAAGATGAGTGAGATATAAATTTATATGGTGTCACATTACTATCAAAAGTCGGAGGAGCAAAAATACCAGGTAAAGAAAATTAACCAGCGTGTTTTAACATTTTGCTTGTGTGTGAATTACCTACTCGCAAGCGCAAATGTAAAACTCGCCAGCCAAAAAAAAGGTTATTGTGTGCACGCTGAACAGAATATTCCTCTCAAGCTTTTTTTTCTCTTCTCGTGTGTTTTTTTCATCTCGAATTCACAGCTCTCCTCGCACGACATGCAAATTACCTGCGGCTGCTGTTTTTGCTCGAGTGAGTTAATTGGGCTGGACTTTTGAAAGGGGTGGTTTTGACAGTTTGGGGGCGGGGTCAGGGTCGCTCCAGCCGCTAAACCCGGGCAAGCAGTGCTGGAGAGGGGCTTGTTTGGTTTTTACAATTCCAATTTTATTAGGAACAGTCCTCCTCCGGCTGTTGTTAGTAGGTGGTCCGTCACAAACCCTGAAGACATCAGCCAATAGCATTCGCTAAGGGGGGCGATCATGACCCCGCCCCAAAACTGTCAAAACCAGTGTGTTACAAATTTACATTATTTTTTTTTAATTAGTAATAGTAATTTAATTTACTTTCTAAAAAGTAAGTGAATTACTGTAACTTTTGTTTTTACACACACTTAGCTAAAAATGTACAAATGTATATTTGTACAAAAGTATTTAAGAAGTATATTGAATTACATTAAACTAAAAGTGTACTTCATAGTAGTCTATTGTTTAAATACACTAAATTGTACTTTTTTAAAAAGTATGATTAAAGTTTACTTTCAAATATTTGATGAAAGCATATAGAATATTATTGTACTTTTATTATTGTACTTGTATATATTTTTAAGTGAGTACATAAATCTGTTAATATATGTACAGCATACTTAGACATTTCTCAATTTGTTTTAAGTACAATTTAGTATATATATATATTTTTTTTCTCCAGGGTGTGATAAATGTACTTTGTAATATTATTTTTATTATATATTTTTAAATGCTGATAATTTGTCTGTGCAATCTTTATATAATAGTATGTGTGAGTCTGTGCTCTAAAGTGTGAGGGTGTATTGCGTTGTTATTTGCTTAGTTGTTTATGTGCCATTGAAGTAGTTTTGAATGCATTTGTTTAATGCATTTGCCTAATTTATGGCAGCAGACACTGGGATGAGTTGTTAAGGCTAGGATTAGTTCTGGGTGCTGCGTTTCTGGTACTTTTACACTCAGCTGAGAGTTCAGTTGCATTTAATCAATACTTTTCTGATTATAGGTTATTCTAATCTGTGACACTCCAATAAAAAAATCCTATATACGATTTTAGTCTTATTATACAATTGTATATGTATCCTATATATCGTATCCTTTTTTTTTCTCTGTTAAAATTCTATTAGATTTTTACAATTGAATAAACATATAGATTTTATAAACCATTTGGAAATGGTTTACGTTTATACTTCTCATCTAAACTCAATCAAAAATCTGGATTATAAAGAGATTTGTGTGGGTAGGGTTTTTTTTTTTTTTTTGATTGATTGATGACGAGCCAGAATGAAAACAAGCTGACATAAAACAGTAACAAGTAATTTTTTTTAAATGTAAGAAGTATAAAGTACTACTCTTTAGTTTCAGAGACATTTTAGATAATTTTCTCCCATATTTTCTCCTCTAGGAAATCAATACAGCTATTTTTCTTACCTAGGCTGATTGTCCCACCCATTCAGCTTCTACTCAGCTGTATATCCCCCATCCATAGTGATGCCACAACACAAGGAGGGAAAGACACATGCCTCCTCCGATACATGTAAAGTCAGCCACAACCTCTTTTTAAACTGTTTTGCCGAGTAGCATCACAGCGCACTCGGAGGAAAGCGCAGCGACTCTGTTCTGATACATCAGCTCACAGACGCCCTGTGCTGATCGACATCACCCTAGAAGTAATGAGGTGAGAGAGTCTGATCTACCCACCCAGAGAGAGCAAGGACAATTGCAAGCTGCATGACCGGGATTCAAAACAGCCATTTCCCGATCATAGACCGATTAGACCGCTGGACCACTCTGCACCAAGAAAAAGGAACTCTTAATCATGCAGAATAGCAAGACCATTCTATGCTTACAAATTTGCATAAAACAGTTGCACATAAACAGTTTTGGCACAGCCGCTTCCTGTTTCAATGTGACTGCAAACCAGTTCACAAAGCAAGCTCCATAAATACATGGATGAGCGAGTTTGGTGTAGAGTCCTGACTTTAACTAAATATTTGTTGATTATAATTAAATATCATTAAACTAATATTAAGTAAACTATGAAATTTAATATTAAGAGACATCACTGTGATAATTAATCAATTTAATGTGATAATAAATCATTTTTTACTTTTAAGCCAATCTTCATACAGCTGCTTTTAAATATTTGTCTAAATATTAATTTAACTAATTCATTTTTTAAACAGTGATACTTGAGAAATAAAAAAAAAGTTTATAGGATTTACAGGAAGTGTGCAATAATTCTTTAAACAAAATTAGGCAAGTTTAAAGAATTATTGCACACTTTATGTAAATACTATAAACTTTATTTCACTTTTCAAATATTACTGTGTTTATCTGCTATATGTTATATATTTAACTGAAATTGCTGATCCCAACAACCAATGATTTATAAAGGAAAATCCTGAACAATTTCAGTTTGAGGTGCTCAAACTTTTTCATACAACTGTAGTGCCTTTAAATGCACTAGAATTGCTAACATGTATGGTTATGTAAAGAATCGTGCACTAGTTGTTTAGGTTCTATAGGGATACAAATAATAATAGCAAATAATCATTTGCACACTGTTTTATTAAATAGTATTAATTTACTAAAACATATCTCCTATTGGATGTTAATTCAGTTACTCTCTATTTTTTTTCTTACCACACTGAGTACAAGATTAATTAAAAAAAGTATTTATCTAAATATTGGTGACCGATGTACAAGTAAAGGTGAGAAAAAAAAACTGTTTTAGTCATCCAACTTACTGTATTTTGCGCACTATAAGGCACATTTAAAATCCTTTAATTTTCCCAAAAATCATCAGTGTGTCTTATAATCCAGTGCGCCTTATATATGAGTTTTACCAGTCAGGTTGTAAGCAGCAGTAAAGCCAATGCACTGAAGTAGCGCAATATACAGGAGTTTCAATATATACATTAGCATTAGCCACTAACCTTTAATTCCCTGTTCAGAGGTGCGTATTATCGGCCTGTAGCCTGCTGCTAACCCTGGCTAACACTGCTGGAGCAGTATTAGCATTACCCGCTTACCTTGCTAGCACTTTCGCAGTTCAGAGGTGAGTATATGGACTGTAACCTGCATGTTTACCGTGTTAAAACAAGCTACGTGGGACGAACCGCTAGCTGATATCACCCTGGCTTACTGTAACACTCAGGGTTAGCATTTAAGTAAAGCTAGAGCATTAAATGCTAATGCTAACTGTAAATAAACAGAAGCACTTTACTCAACCAAATAAACAGTTTTCAGTAGAGAAATCTGTGTAGATTAACATCCAGCACTAGTTTGACTTTAAGAGAAAGTGTTTTTTGTCACAGTTTTATTTACTTATCTTAGCTTTTCCTAACTTAGTTAGCTTAGTTAGTTTTAGTTAAATTTCTGTATTGTATCAAGTTGTGGAACTGCATTTTGGCTCTAGAGTCGTGCTTGTTATGTCTTTTAGTTTTTTTTAATTATATCACATGGATTTAGATTTACATGTATTTATTGTAATAATACATACCCTCTATTCAAACAGGCAGTTAAAAAAAGTTTCAAATCATCAGCTTTGCATTAAAAGTTCTGCTTGTTGATTAATTTAAAATCCACCTGCTGTTGCAGTCCCTCACCTCAATGTGGCATCCTTGTAGTGTTTCAAAAATTGGGATGATTCATATCTAGTTAATAGGCACAGTAGTGCATTTGTGGTAAAAAAAAAAAAAAAAAGATAATGTAGGTTTTAATAAAATAAAATTCATAATGAAGGTTTTAATAACAGGACATTGATTGGAAATTAAAACATGAATTATTTAATTTGTTTCATACAACCTTTCAAAAACCAGTGCGGTTTTCTATGCTTACCCTCTGTTTCTGTTTTGTTTTTTTCTATTTCTGTATTTAAAGGAGAACTCAGAACTAAACTGAAACTGCTGTAAAACTCTGTATTTAGTGGAGTGTCTTTACTGCTACTTAATACCTGACTGGTAGAAGTCATACATAAGGAGAACCAGATTATAATTATAATTATTAGGAAAATTTTTAGTGCACCTTGGTGCAAAAAATATGGTTGTTTGTAATGTAATGTTTAAAATATAGTGGATTTAACCTAAAAACAGATGTATTTTACCATAATAAATGAAAGGTCCACATTGTTAAAATGTTACACTGTTCTACAGAAACGTAGTTGTCTTACTGGTGTATATTTCTTGATTGGACCTGGTTAAATTATGTTTAATATGTTTTGTGAAGTTGTAACACGATTTAGACACAAACTCCCACTTTTACACAGATTCATCTTTTTCATAGCAGAAATGATACTTTTGTATTTCTTATATCTATTAACATGCTTTACATGTTACGCTAGCCATTTTGGTGCTCTAAGCAAAATTGCTTTGTGATGCCCCCAAACCTCCTTTTTCCAATCCTCCTAAATTTGACTTCCCGTTACTCCAAAATGCTACAGTAGTATCACTTGATAGTTATGGCATTAATAGTACAGAAGTGCCACTTCAGGTATTTAATGGTACCATTTATTTATTATTATTCATCATCAGTAAATAGTTTCAAAAAGCAGCTTAAGACATATTTCTTTAAACTTTGTTTTAATAATTAATCCATTTGTTTTATGTTTTAATTGTTTTATTTCACAGTCACAATCTTTTGTAATTCTTATTTTATTATTATTATTGTCCTTTTACAGTTTTATAATTTTTATTTTATATTATTTTGTTTTCTATTACATCTTATTTGAATGTTCCTTTTTATCTTTAATTTTACAGTTTTTTCCTTTTCCATTTTTCCTTTTTTATTAGTGTTTTGATTGCCTTTTTCTATGCACAGCACTTTGAGCTGCATTTTAATGTATGCAAGGTGCTATATAAATAAAGTTTATTATTATTATTATTATTATTTGATAAAAAGTTTGATTTGCTGGTTTTACAGAACTCCAAATTCTGGTTTATAAAAAAAACAAACAGACGTTTTTCCTTGGTTTGAATTCCTATTACTCCAAAAAGCTACAGTAATATGACTTGAAATATATAACTTGAATATGTGAGAATGAGATCATTATGAATGTAGTGGTGTGATATAATAACTCTTTGGTTTTCATGTCTATATACAACCAAATTATCCAATTATCCTACATATGCCATCCCATTACTTCAAATTCCTACAGTAATATCATTTGAAATTTAAAAGTGATTAATACTATGCAAAGTGTTTCTCAAGACATTAGTGGTTTTATTCGATAGCACTTTGATTTTCTTCTTTAATAAGACCTTAAATTGGTCCTATTTTAATATAGTATATTTAACCTAAAAATGGATGCATAGTCTGCATTTCCAAAACTGTACACTGTTCTACAGTTAGGTAATAGTCTGTCTTATGTAGATTTGATTTAGATTTGATTAGATCTAATAAAATGATGTTTATTGAGCTGTAAAACTCTCAACTTTTTTTCCCATTTTCAGTTTCTGCATGAGAAGTGCGAGCTGTGCATGTTTTTTTTTCTCTAGAAAATATGTATTGTTTATATCTATTAACATGCTTTCGGTATTTTTTACCTTATATTTCAAATATGTAGTTTCTATGGTTTTTATTGTTATGATGATTTTTAATGAATCTCCTGGGTACTTGGTGCCCTACGAGCATTGCCGTACGATCCATATGGGTGGACAAACACTGTACAGACTGTTAAGAATGGTGGTGGTAGCATCATGATCTGGAGCTGTTTTGCTGCCGGTGGAACTCGATCCTTGAATAAAATGGATTCTTTAGCATTGTCTTAAACTATTAGCGTGTTGACACATTCCCCACCCAAGATGGCGGCGCGTTAACACGCAGCGGCCGCTCCGGGTCCGTTAAATGGTGCTTTTGTGTTACTATTTGTCGTTTTTTCCGTTTATTTCCTGCAAATATGTGCATCGGAACACCCGTGCACATGTTCTACCACCGCTAGACCCTGCTACAGTGGAGAAATCAGCCAGAAAACACGCTACCGGACGAGGTTCTACAGACGCTACTTGAGCTTAGCCTGCTAAGAGACCCAGGCCGGCAGCCCGCGGTGTTTCCTGACGCCGGAGCCCAGCGGAAGTGCCATCGCAAGCGGTGCGAGCGTAAGCGGAAGCGCGGAAAGAGAGCCGGGATCCGCGCGAGGTTAAAGGCTAGTCCTAGCCGGCCGGCTATACCATCGCTCTTTCTGGCAAAAGTCTGTTCCCTTGACAATAAACTGGACTACATCCGACTCCAGCGAACAACCCAGCGTGAGTTCAGAGACTGCTGTGTTTTGGTTTTTGTGGAATCGTGGCTGAACGACAACATTCCGGACAGCGCCATTCAGCTAGCCGGGCTAACCGCGTTCAGAGCGGATAGGAGCGCGGCTCTATCCGGAAGGACCCGCGGTGGAGGCGTGTGGGTTTACATCAACACAGAATGGTGTAACAATGCTGTGACTGTCGCCAAACACTGCTCTCCGCTGGTGGAGTTCCTGATAGTCAAGTGCAGACCTTTTTATTTAGTACGGGAGTTCTCCGCCGTGCTAATAGCTGCTGTCTACATCCCACCCAGCGCTAGCATTGGTGCTAATGCTAAAGAGGCTCTGTGTGAACTCTATCGGACTATCAGCGATCTGCAGAACAAACACCCAGACGGACTGTTTATTATCGCCGGAGATTTCAATCACGCAAATCTCAAGTCAGTGCTCCCTAAATTCCATCAACATGTGGACTTTGCAACGAGAGGAGCGAGCGCGCTGGATCTTGTTTACACAAACATCCCCAGCGCGTACTGTGCGGAGCCCCGCCCCCACCTCGCGTTCTCGGACCACATGTGTGTTTGGCTGACTCCAACATACACACCACTCATCAGACGCTCCAGACCAGTTCAGAAGCAGGTGAAAACCTGGCCGGCAGGCTCCATCTCTGCCCTTCAGGACTGTTTTGAGTGCACTGCATGGGACATGTTTAGGGAGGCTGCTACTGAAGGCGATTCTGTTGATTTGGAGGAGTATGCAGCATCAGTCACTGGCTACATCAGCAAGTGTATTGATGATGTCACTGTCTCCAAGACCATCACTACACGCCCAAACCGGAAGCCTTGGATGACTGCTGAGGTACGTTCGCTGCTGAGGACCCGTGACTCCGCCTTCAGAGTGGGTGACAAGGTGGCCCTGAGGAAAGCGAGAGCCGACCTGTCAAGAGCCATCAGAGAGGCAAAGCGCGCACACGCCCAGAGAATCCACAGCCACTTCAAGGACACAGGTGACGCGCGGCGTATGTGGCAGGGCATCCAGGCAATCACCAACTACAGGACAATGCCACCGTCCTGTGAACGTGATGCCTCCCTCCCTGATGCCCTGAACAACTTTTATGCACGGTTTGAGGCACAAAACAACACGATGGCGAGAAAGACCATGCCCAATTCGGACGAGCAGGTGTTGTGCCTGACTGCAGTGGATGTGAGGAACACTCTGCGCAGAGTCAACCCACGAAAAGCTGCAGGACCAGACAACATCCCCGGCAGAGTGCTCAGGGAGTGCGCAGACCAGCTGACAGATGTCCGTGAGAACATCTGTCAGCTGGTCTCTGTCCCAACGTGCCTCAAGTCCACCACCATCGTCCCCGTGCCGAAGAAGTCCACAGTGTCCTGCCTCAATGACTACTGTCCCATTGCACCCATCATCATGAAGTGCTTCGAGAGGCTAGTCATGAGGAACATCAAGACACAACTGCCCTCTTCACTGGACCCCCTGCAGTTTGCGTATCGTCCCAATCGCTCCACGGACGATGCCATCACCACCACCCTTCATCTCTCCCTCACCCACCTGGAGAAGAAGGACACTTACGTCAGAATGCTGTTTATAGACTTCAGTTCAGCATTCAACACCATCATCCCACAGAACCTCATCAGGAAGCTAAGCTCGCTCGGCCTCAACACCCCCCTCTGCAACTGGATCCTGGACTTTCTGACGGGGAGACCCCAGTCAGTCCGGTTCGGGGGCAGCACCTCCAGCACCATCACACTGAACACTGGGGCCCCCCAGGGCAGTGTCCTGAGTCCTCTGCTGTTCACCCTGCTGACTCATGACTGTGCTGCAAAACACAGTTCTAACAGCTTTATCAAGTTCGCCGATGATACAACCGTGCTGGGTCTCATCACCAAAGGCGACGAGTCAGCATACAGAGAAGACAAAGGAAATGGTTGTTGACTTCAGGAGAGCACAACACACCCACTCTCCACTCAACATCGATGGGTCCTCTGTGGAGATTGTTAAGAGCACCAAGTTCCTTGGTGTCCACTTAGCAGATAACCTCACCTGGATCCTGAACACCAGCTCTACAGCCAAGAAAGCCCAGCAGCGTCTCTACTTCCACCAGAAGCTGAGAAAGGCCCGTCTCCCTCCACCCATCCTCACACTCTTCTATAGAGGGACCATTGAGAGCATCCTGAGCAGCTGCATCACAACGCAAGACCCTCCAGCGTATTGTGAGGACAGCTGAGAGGATCATTGGCGTCTCTCTCCCCTCCATCACGGACATCTACACCACCCGCAGCATCCGCAAAGCAACCAGCATTGTGAATGACCCCACCCAACCCTCACACGAACTGTTCTCCCTCCTGCCTTCGGGAAGAAGGTACCGCAGCATCCGGTCCAGCACGACCAGATTCTGCAACAGCTTCTACCCCCAAGCCATCAGACTCCTTAACTGCAGAGACTGAACTGATGGTTTTTCTGTACATGCACGCACACTCTTACCCCACTTGCCCCAGAAAATGGAAAGCACTAAAAACCCTAAAATTTCACATTTTTAATATGCAAGCATGAATATGACCGCTTTAAAAAGTAATTGTAGATGATGTAAATGTGAATGTATTTTTCTTCTTGGGTCTGTAACTGTGCAATATATGTTTTTCTATATTTACCAATATATAGACATATATGGCCCGTGCATATATTGCCCTATATTAAACAATATATGTACTTTTTTTCCATATATGAAAATGTATTTTTTAATATATCGCACTATATTTTCCAATATATTGCCACATATTATTGTTTTGTAAGGGATTGGTATCATTGTTACTAATGTAACAACTGAATGGCTTTAATATAAGAAATTCCTAAGAATTGCCACCGCCACCCTGTGAGAGACTTAAGACACAATCCTTCGTTTTACTTGTAAACACATGTACAAATGAGCTATGGTGGCACTGCGTCCTATTCAAAACAGCCGTCTTGTGTCATGAGATGTGTCAACTGAGTGAATACATTATGAACAGTTTAACTAAGCTCAGGAAGAGTGAGGAGTCCCCTGGATTAAGCACAAAATGAATAGGATTATTTCTCAACTGCTTTTGATATCAGGTGTGGTAGTGATCTACTTGTTCACTATTTATCTGCACAATAAATTCATTGTGCTTAATTTCTCTGTATCTGAACGTTTGCATAAAGCTATAACTGTGTCTGTGTTTGCGTCTGCAGGTCTGTTGGGGTATTCCTTCTCTCAGCTTCGGCAGTACCACTATGTGGGTAAGAGTATGAATTGGTTTGATGCTCAGAGCTACTGCAGGAGGTGGTTCACTGACCTGGCTACTTTAAACAGCATAAACGAGGTGAGCAGGGTGTTGAAAGTGATAGATCCTGCATACACTGGCTCTTTCTGGATTGGACTAAAGAGGGGAACATACAGCAAGTGGGGCTGGTCTGCAGGAAATAACACTCTGGCCCAGTACACCAACTGGGATAAATCAGAGCCTACAGAAATTCCCTGTGGGATGCTAAGCTTGTATGCTACTGGATGGACTACTCATGACTGCACACATTACCACTATTTATTATGTTTTAATGGTGAGTAACTGCTGGTAAGTTACACTTCTACAAATAAAATGCCATCCATCTTTCATTAAACAATTATTTAAGGAAGTTTAGCATCACTATATAAATTTTTACTTCTCCTGAGCCAATGCCAAAAAGGCCTTTAGTTGCTTTAGTTAGAAGATACCTTAGGTTCACTTGTGATTTCGCAGACTATTACATGGCATGCATTTGGCGGAGTGATCTTTGTTGGTAGATTTCTTGAATTTCCTCCTTTTTTTACATCTGTCTGGTGGATTCCATACTTTCTTGTCCAGAGATAAGGTAGGTTCCTCGCACCTTTTTTTCTAAATTATACCATATAATTATTTGCAATTTATAAAGGTTGACACACTTTTACCACTCACAGAAATGTAATATTGGATCACGAGCTTTTCTGTCACATTTGTTTGAGTTGGTTCTCCTTATCTATTTTTAGGGATAACGATTCAAATTTGTGCAGAAATATAGATAATTTTAAAAGATTCATAAACTTTTAAGCACCACTGTAAAGGTTAAAGTGTTAAATTGACTCTTAAGCTCTTAATCAGGATGGGATGAGTTTCTTAGGGGGACGTCTGTGCAAAATATTTCACACTTCTACTCAGTGATAAAACTCCTGCATCCGGACTGCAACTGAAAAAACAGGAGGACCAGTAAATTGTTTGGCTTTTTTTCGGTCACATGACATCACGTTCAGTAGCTCCTCTATTTCCACTCTCCGGTGTGTTTTTATGTG